>NC_051271.1:19091796-19316796 GCF_015220745.1 Sebastes umbrosus
TTACTGTCCTTTATAGATTTAGATCAGAAGACAGATACCACTCTCATGTCTGTCTGGTACATATAAGGATACAGCTTTAGAGATAGAAATAGAGATACTTCTCTCAAGAGTTGGTGGAAATCAAACCACAGCTAAAAGAAAAGTGAATATGTGACTTAAATTCATCAAGTGGGCAGAAACACAACTCCTGGTGATTGTTAATGTTGCTGTGTGCCTGCTGGATGTGTAAATAAGCATGTTGGCCATAACGACTTTATATGGTGATAATATATCAAATGTACAGGTTTCCTCTGCTCACAAGTGGCCAAAAAACAATAAAAGTAGCTTTAAATTGACCATTTTGAGACCTTCCTGCTACCTGAAACGTTGTCCCCACCCCACTCCCAACGCACCTTGTTAGGGAAGGTGGAGTCGATCTCCTCCTGCAGCTGCTTCATGACATGAGGGTGTGTCGCCAGATTGTAAGCCAAGAAAGTGAGAGAGCTGCTGGTTGTTTCGTAGCCAGCAAAGAGGAAAATCATTGCTTGAGAAAGGATCTCATGATCGCTTAAACCTGGGGAGATAGCAAGGAGATATGATTTAGAATAGCTTTAAGTTGTGCTTTTATGTGTGTGCAGATACTGTATGTGTGTGTCACCTTTATCCGGTTCCTCTTTACTGAGGTCATTGTTTTTCTGGGAGTCAATCATCAGCTGAAGGAAATCCACTCGACTCTAAAAGTAGACATATATGAGAATAACTAACTGAATCTGCTGATATAAATATACAGTATCTAGATACGCACATGCACAGAGAGTCATACCCTTTGCTTGCTGTTTTCTCGGTTAGACTTGATCTTCTGCAGTGCAGAGTAGAAGAAGTCCGTGACAGACGCAGGGAAAAAGGAAAACTCCATCTTCTCAAAAATAGGACCCATAAAGGGGAAGGAAGCTGGAATTAAGCAGAAGGCAACACATTTATCAAAGAAACACGACAGACTGTGACTGTAAACATTCACAACACATACAGTATATGTTTGGTTTCCCAGCCAGGTGAAGGACAAAATTATAAATAGCTGCATTTTATAGAAGCAAAATGAATTCTGTACCAACAATGAGGAAGAGAGGGCTAAAAAGGTCAAACTTCAGCATCTTCTTGATGTTAGTGACAAAAGGGTCTGAGGGGTTGTTGAGTGAATCAATGTCGACACTGAAGGCTGTGCTGGTTACTACATCCATACTGTAGGGTCCAAAGAACCTAAAGAGCAAACAAACACACCAGAGATTTAAAGGTGCAGTGTGTAGGATTTAGAGGCATCTAAAGGTGTGGTTGCAGATTGCAACCAATTGAATACCCGTTCGCTCACTCATCTCTTTCATGACTGCGGTAATGTGACCCGCCAAGTGCAAAACCGTGGTAACGCCGCTCGCCTCGCTCAGAGGCCATCCTTACCATAATCACACTACTTCAGGAGTAACGGAAGTCAGACGACGGCTGGCGGTACCACGGTTTTGCACTCTGCGGCTCATGTTACCGCAGTTTCACAAGCGTGTCAGAGAACTACGATGGTCTTCATGTTGGAGCAACATGGCGGACTCTGTGAAGAGGACCCGCTCCCTATGTAGATATGAAGGACTCATTCTAAGCTAGCAAAAGCACAACCATTCTTAGTTTCAGCTGAATATACACTAATGAAAACATTTCTGCTAAAAGATCCCCCTAAATCCTACACATACTATACCTTTTAAAAGAGTTAACGTTATACATTTTCTGGAATCATTTTAAATGAATTCAATAAAATTATAAAGTGTCCTTACTCCTTCAGCTCTAAGGGCTCATCCTTGTCTGCCTTCTTTTTCATGCTGCTGACCAGGTTAGCAGAGTGGTGCTTCATTATGTCCAACATCTGAGGCACAGACAGGGACAGATAGACAGAAAAAAAACAGGCTTACTGAAATACTGGAAAATATAGCACATAGTATAAAACACTGGCACGGAGTTGCTGTTGTTTCTGTTTGTGTTTCCTCAAGATCAGTGGTTATCAACCTGGGGGCCAATACCTTAATAATAGTTAAGGTTAGGCATCGACCTCGAATAGTTAAAGTTAGGCATTGACCTCGAATAGTTAAGGTTAGGATAGGTCGTCAGGCAGTGAGTCTCGCAAGAGCTTTTTGCAAGTTTTAGCAAGTTTTTGCAATTTGGGGGTTACCTTCTAGACACGACCGTAAATATCGCTTTATTTTAAGGGGTCACAAGGAATGCAGGTTGGGAATCACTGATCTAGAAAGAATATAGTCAAGATGGACCTTGGTTGAAAAATGTTCTGTTCAACATTCAAGAAAGGGCAGAGGAGGTGCAGAGCAGGAGGGGGCTGTACCTCTTTCAGTCTTCCTGAGGTGAAGGAGGGAGAGAGGACACCGCGGATCCTCCTCCACTGGTCGTCCTCAGCGATGGACACGGCATCGTACAGCGCCCCGTTCAGACGGAAGTTCTGTAACAGAGTTAGGATGAGGATGATGATGAGGAGAGCTCAAGCAATCACAATGAGTGACTGAATGTGTTATATCGTGAGTGTGCGTACTCTGCGATTGGTGAAGAACGAGTAACACTCCTTTATGAGAACAGCTTTTATCATGGCAGGATCTGTGATGCACAGCACGGGCTGACGGCCATCAAAAATGCTGAATATGATAAGAATAGAACAGAATGTGAAAAGAGAAATAATAAAACACCAGGTGAGATTTGTATGCAGTCATATACAAATATACCTCGTAAAACAGGCACAAAACACGATAAACAGAGATACTTTTTGTATACCAACAAGTGGCTCTAAGGACAACAATGAGATATACATTATATGCTTGCAGAAACACACACACACACACACACACACACACACACACACAGACACACTTTACAACATGCAGACTTACCCCCATATCTTCCCATATTTCTTGAAGCAATCCATGTCAAAGTTGGTGAATCCCTGTGGACAAAAATAATAATACACAGATTATGAATTGAATACCTTCCCTAAATCTTCGGTCCACTCTAACATGATGGAAATATTTCTATTTTGAAAAACTATATTTAAATATGTGAATGTGAATGTGAATAGGGCTGTCAATCAATTAAAATATTTATTTTACTGCCACTGACTACACTGCCAACACGCGGTCCAAGAGATTTTCTAATTTTACTTTATTTTATTTATTCACTCACCTATTTATTTTATTTCTTTGCTCCATTTCTACCCTATACCATCCCCTTTAGTCTGTGTTAGTAGTGGGTATGTATATCATTGTATGAGTGACTGATTTGTTATTTGTAAAAGTGGAGTTTCGAGCATATGGCCACGCTCAGGGCTCTCTTTCTCCTATACCTATGCCACCAATTCAGGCTTCTAACACATGGGACTTATATGTTTTATTCTTTATTTTATATCTATTATATCTAGTATTCTACCAAATATTTCTGTTGAATTTTCTTATAAAAACAGTCCATAGCAAGGTCAGGACAATGTTTCTGAAAAGCAACGTTTTGCAAATGTAATTTTTTCACGACCACCACCTGCATTCACCTGTCAATTTACCCAGAAGAGACAAAATCAAAACATTATGAACTAATCTGTTCAGAGACCTAATGTAAACACTACAACCACACCTCCTATGTCACTGTCAAAACCCAATGGGAGTTTTAACATTGTAATAAATAACAGGGGCACTCATTTTAATAAGCAAGCATAGTTTCATCAGGGCAATCAATCAATCTCACTCAATATTAAGCCTCAACATTTCAATACAAATGTTGATTTCCCCACTCTGTGAGGTGTTCCATTACACCAATATGTACCTTGCCAAGCCTGTTGACTCTGCTTTAAATCTATGGTATATTGCTTCTGAAAAGTTATGTTTACCAACCTTTCTATATGCCAGCATAGTGCCGAAAAACGGGACCGGATTGGGACCAGGGACGCCCAGTTTCTTAAATGTTCCAAAATGCCAGCAGACATACCTGTAAAACAAAAACCAAAAAAAAACAGAGTGAGAAGAGATTTTTATCATACACACATAAACACAGAACAAATACCTGGAATAAATAATCTTAAACACTTACACAAAGATTAGTGTAATGAGAGCCACCAGGAGGGTCCATGTCTCAGCGGAGAGGAGGAAGCCCATCTCTGTGCCTTTTCTCTCTTCTTTCAATGGCAGCACAAGCTCCACTAAACCCCAAATCACAGACCAAATGGTTTTATGTCCTAGATGACACACCTATTGCGTGCATTGTGGAAGTGTGTGAGAGTTGAGCCAATGGCAGGCGGCCAGTGTCATGTGAATCATTGACAGAAAGAGACAAGGCAAAAATTATGTTTTATTAGCTCTTATTTATTAGTCATCGATGACGGTGCAGTTTTGGGACCTAAATTATTATATTGCTTGTGTTAAGAAAGATAGAACACACGCAGAGTTTATGAAAACATCTTTAAGTAATATGTCATATATTTACTTTTAGAGTATTATTTTTTTTATATCTCCTGCTATTTGTAATTCAAATGTTCCAGGAATACAAATATGCAAGTAATTTCAATTTCTTCTTGGCTCACCCTATATTTCTTGGTATAAGTGGACAAAATAGAAACACAAACAAGCCATTAAACACACTTTTTTCCTAAATGTATTTAGAGACATGTTCTCGGGTGTGTGATTGTCAAATTGTTTTATTTAGACATATTTTTTCATAATCTGCGCTCATATAAAGACATGTTCAGGCATAGATCCAGATGCGTGGGTGACAGAAACTCGAGCACATGTTGTTATTGCTGCTCAGGACGGGAAGTGGCTAAAGGTCTTTGGCAACACGTGAAAGGATGCCACACCTCCCGGACACGCAGACAGAGCTCAGTCACCTCAAATCTGAGGTCAATACAGATTGTCCGAGCAAGACAGAGCCATGAGCTATCTTCCTTTCTTCTCTCTTGAAACATGGATTCTACTGATCACATTTATCTGCATATTTGTTATGTAAGTTTGATTATTATTTTGTACTTCAGGTGAAATTAGCCACATGAAGGAATGCACCAATTTCCTTTCGAGTTAAAAGTGTTTGACTGACACTATGTGACTTTAAAGATATGATTTAATGCTTTTCTGTTCTTCACAGGTATGGCAAAGGGACTCATGGGATATTTGAGAAGTTGGGGATCCCAGGTCCAAAGCCGTACATGTACTGGGGCACAGTTGTCAGGCACAACAAAGTATGTCAATCTTTATATATCATTCTTTCAATTCAAATGAGTGAATGATTAGTGATGAATATGTCTTCTCTGTTACCAGGTTTACTACTTGGATGACCAAGAGTGTGCTCGGAAGTATGGGAAAGTGTGGGGGTGAGTCTACAGAACTTTTTAAAAGTGAAAATGGGTGTTTCTGCAACTACGGTCACTTTTGACTCACCCAAATTAAAAAAAATCAACCTCTATGAATTTAAATTTTAACCATCAGAGTATTTAATACACATAAACAGGTACACCAAATCACATATAGTCGTTAAGATTTTATGGTTTTCATCACTTGTTCTTACTAAATGTCTATATTATTTTGAAGACATTTAAATTAATTTTCATCAAGCTTTGTGCAGCATTGTAAATATAGATTTTTTTTCTCTCTCTACACCCTGAAAAATTTAGACAGTAACCATAGATGTAGGTCTTCATACACAAAAATGATAAAACATGCTGTGTTTTATGACAGATATTGCAATTCTAATGTCTAAAGTCCTTACCACAACATATAAAGCTGTTGCAGAAATAACCTTTTTACTAATATTGCAGATTAATGGCAGCTAGCAAGGTCTGCTACGTTAGCTTTGGCTCTTAGCATCGACATATACATGAATTCAACAGTAATATTGAGTTATTTTTTAAATGTATTTCCAAATACACAATCACTTATCTAGTCTAATCTGTTTATAAATGTAGCCTATGTTATTATATTAGATAACATAATGTCTGATATATGATAAATGGGTACTGTAGATAGACAGAGCGAAAACCAATGACCAGGGTTGGACCAGGGTAGGTTAACCCTGGTCCAACCCTGGTCATTGGTGTGAAAGTGGTATAACCTGTATGGTAAGGACACACAATAAATACTAATAGAAAAAGGTGATGTGAAACTTGTTTTTCTTGATCTTGAAGGTCACATGTGTGGGTGACTCAACTCGTCAACCATGTGCTCAACTTTTGTTTTCATGGAAATTAGATATGTTTGGCTTTAAATAAGACTTTTACTGTAGAATTTGTTCAGTGTCGTGGTAAGTACTCACAAGTGTGGGACAGGTGCATTTCGCTGAAAAATCATATAAATGATTTGTGAACAAAAAAAATTATTTGAATATTGTTTAAAATAATATGTGTATGAAACAATTCAATTTGAAATAATAAAATAATAATAAAGTATCTCAACATTGAAACCACAGTTATGGGACACGAAGAAAAGTTGTGTTTTGACCCATAAAATGCTTCATGAATTTTATTAACTAACATTATTTAGTAATTATTTTTTATGTCAATATGGGTAATAACATTGGGTATATATTTATCAAACATTGCGTGGCAAATTTGAACATAAATCCAAAATTTCATTTCTGAGACTTCAAAATGCCCGTAATTGCAGAAACACCCAAATATAAGAACCAAGCCTCATACCAAGCTACCCATTATTATTTAATGTTTTGTGAATCCGTTTGCTTGACAGGTTTTGACCTCTCACTTGGCTGCTTGTGTCACTGCACTGGTGTTATTAATGGCAGAAAATATTCTGCTGATACACTGACAAGAGTTTTACACTGAATGCCCAAAATGTAAATGTGTGATTCTGTAAATGTCCAGAGGATTTGAGTTCAGGAAGCCCATGTTGGCTGTGGCGGACCCTGACATGCTGAAAACCATCCTGGTGAAGGAGTGCTTCACCTACTTTACCAACCGGAGGGTGAGAACACACAGGATTAACACTGAATGGTACCAAACACAGAGTCATAAAGTGATACAATATTCATCGATTACAGCAGAGTAATGCTGCCTTCAAATGGAACTTGAAGAATGTGTTTTTGAAATGGGAAGTCAAGTAGGGGCAGGTCATTGGTTTTAAGGGTGTCACCTTTTCCCCTTCAAAACTGGTGAATGGTCATGCTGGAAACAAGAAATAGGCAACAAATCAATTAAATAATAAAAAAATTCATGAGCTTCCTCATTTAAAACTAGAATTACATCCAAGTGGATGTTTGGGCCAAATGTAATGAAATTCCCTCCGGGCGTTCCTGAGATATCGCTTTCACGAGAATGGGACAGATGTGAGGGCACAGTGACCTTTGACCTTTGCTTTGACCACCAAGATCTACTTAGTTCATCCTCGAGTCCAGGTGGACGTTTGTGCCAAATTTAAAGAAATTCCCTCAAGGCGTTCCTGAGATATTGCGTTCATGAGAATGGTACGAGAATGGTCGTTAGGTAACAGTTGACCTTTGACCACCAAGATCTAACCAGGTTATCTGATAACAGGCTAATGCTGGCATGTCAACATGCGCACAACTAACTAACTGAACTGACACATTAAGCACGTTAACTGTCTGGACTGCCAACAGTCCAGCGGAGTGACATTGCCATCCCTAGAGCCACCGCTAGTTCAGCTAAAACATATTGTAATAATGTGGTACACACCTCATCTGAGTGACATATGAATGTGGGAAATCCTTGGTATTTCAATTATTTTTTATTTAATAAGGCTGGTGTTATGTAGGCTGGCTTATTATAGGGTGTTGCTACCCTGTCTGTGGCATTCAGTACCAATAACATTTATTCCTACTGAAGATAAATCAAAAATATACTTTTTCATTTAAGAAAAAGGGCTAATCTAATTTCCCAAAACAGCTGGGGACTGTAGTTTTTAACTATTGTTACTCAAACAGGAGTAAATATCTGCAAATGCATCCACATTTGGTGCTCTAGTGCAGGGGCTCTCAAGCTTTTTGGGGCCAGGGATCCCTTACTGGGGAGAACATTTTCTAAGGACCCTCATAATCGTAACACTGATTAATCATAATACTTACTACCATTTATACTCTTAGATGCCATTGGAACGATTTATATTCTAAAACTTTTCAACTTAAATACTTCAGACCTGTTTCATAGTGATAAACAAAATTCAATAAGATGAGTCTGGGAATTTGCCATGTTATTGAATGTTAATACCACTTATATACCTTTAAACAGAGGGTGATTTTCTTCCAGTTGCATTTGGACTCAAGTTGACAGCATTTATAGCCTACATTTCAAGTAATTGATTTTAAAAGCTTTCAGAAAATGAACAGTAGAAAGACCGGCATAGTCCTAATAAATCCAGATATTAAAACTTACCAGTCTAAAGCTGACTTTCAGTAAGTGCTTCAACTTTAAAATAATTAACTTATTGCTGTCTGTCGCATCATATCAGAGTAATGGACACAATATACTTGTTTTATTGGTGCAAATGGTCCCCATCTGTAGATATGTACTTTTTAATGATACAGCACAAATCGAGCGTAGCGTTAGTTCAGGCAGGCCATGATGTCAAGCTCTGCTCATATGATGGCTATCAGCTGATAACAGCTGATGTTAAGCCAGCCAATCAGCTGATGCATCAGCTGACGGATCAGCTGATTCCTCTCTATGCATTCATTGGTCAATTTCATACAGGGCGCCTTATTTAAGCTGCTTCAGCCGGCCTACCGTTGCTGCTTCCTCTACAAGCCGCTCGCAACCCACCTCCACCCCACCACCTCCTTTTAATACTGTTTCTAGGGCTGGGCGGTATGGCCTAGGATAATATCGCGATATTTTAGGCTATATCGCAATACACGATATATATCGCAATATTTTCAAATATCCTCTAAGCACTTCATAAATGCTCAGTTTAACCCTTTGATGCATACAATCACACCAATATAATGATCTTGTAGTCCCTGCAGCATATGTCTGCATTAAAACCTTCTGTTGATATTCATTAGTGGTTCTTTGGAACAATTTTAATCTTTCATACAAAAAGCGATGGCTTGGAAACATTACATGACAATTTGTGTTCGATGTTCGCGATGTAGTCGTTTTCTGTACCGCGCGGGGGACAAGCCGAGATACATCGACTATATTCGATGTGTCGCCCACCCCTAACTGTTTATGACTTAATCAATGTCAATTCTGTTGTCATTGATGCCGGCTCTGTTCTGCACCCAGGGGGGTCTTTGCTGCTGCTCTCCCTGCCTTTGGCTTTCCATGTCTGCACATGGAAGGGCAAGGAGGAGTGCTCTCCTTGCCTCATGCTACCACATAGGGTCGTGGATCCACGCATGCGAGTGGATGGGCAGGGAGGTCCCAGAGCAGAGCCATACCGCCAAATATAATGTATATATTACTGCAAATGGGATTAGTGTTTTTGACTAAAGTGGTCCTGACTGAATTATATAATTTATAGTAAATTATTTTGCGGACCTCACATTGAGAATCACTTCTCTAGTGAGATTTAACAGCAGTAGGATGGCGTATGTCAGATTAACAAAAAATACTATTACTGTTAACAGCTATTCCACAAATGCTTATAATTGTAAACCCACCAACACATGCGTACTGACCACTATTCCCCTTCAGAACCTTCGTCTGAATGGAGAACTTTATGACGCAGTGTCTACTGCCGAGGATGATCATTGGAGACGGATTCGTAACATCCTCACACCCTCCTTCACCTCTGGCCGTATAAAAGAGGTAAGAGTTGGCAATTTTTTCTTAACTTCGTCGACTCATATTTGGGTAGATTGAAAATATATCTATATATATTCATCTTAATGTACTTTTTTCCTTTGTTTAAGATGTTCAGCATCATGAAACATCATTCCCGCAAACTGACAGCCAGCCTGCAGTCCAAGGCGCACAATAATGAAGTCATCACTGTAAAAGAGTGAGTAATACTATGCTATAAATGGTTACTAAATATCTAGTGTACGTTTTTTACCACCTTTTTTATTAGTGGCAGACTAACCATTAGATTAATGACACAAAAAAAGGATTTGTCTACTATTGAAAATGTTAAACTTGAATTATAAATTGGCTTATTTAGATTATTTAGATATTTTAAATTTACTCCAATTGTTTAGCAGACCCCAATTGTTTTTAAAAAAATATATTTTATTTATTTTATTATTATTATTTTTCTCCTTTCCCATTTTGTTATTTGTTGTATATTGTTTTCTTTATACCGTGGAATATATTTAAAAAAAATTTATAATCAAAAAATGGAACATGTATACTCTATGTACCAACTGTATTGAACTTTCTTAATAAAGTAAAAAAAATAAAAATACAAATCAGTGAAAAACCTTCATTGCCCTTTGATATGAAATGTGTAGTATCTGGAAATGGATGTAGAAATTAAAAATACAGTTTAAATATAAAAACGTGTCCTTAAAGGTCGAGTCTTCTGAGCTAGACCCTAATCATCTAGTCCCCACTATCGAGGCAAATATGCTCTCTTAATGCTTTATTTATTTATTTCGATATAGTATAAACAATATTATATATGAAGCACTAGACAGTATATCATCTTCAAACCAAAAGTGCATAATTACTGTACACACAGTTACAATATACACAAAGACTAATCTGTAATTTCAATGTTTATATATACATATTTGCGACACAGCTTATAAGGTTTACCATTTCCTCTCCTTTGATTAAGCAATTATTTTTTGTAAACATTAACGTTTGCACTCAAGTATTTTTCAACCCAGCTGACATTTCTTTGTCCGTTACTACGACCTGTGGAGCAAACAGGATAAAATCTCCTTCCCGTGGCACCGGTTTCAACCATTAATCAATGATTCGTGTGTATTCAGCTTCTTTGGAGCCTACAGTATGGATGTGATGGCGAGCTGTGCATTCAGTGTGGATATGGACACAATCAACAACCCTTCAAGTCCCCTCGTCACCCATGCCCAGAAGCTGTTCAAAATCTCCATACCTCTTTTCTTTTTCCAAGGTACATCACTGCTTTTGCATGACACCTTTCTTTTATTTATATTGATGTAAACAGTGATGTTTTGTGGCTTAAATTATTATTGTTAACCCCCCTTTCCTTCTCAGGGTTTTTTCCTGTATTTCTTCCTCTCTTGGAGCTGCTCGGTTTCTCCTTGTTCCCTAAGAGCGCTACTGATTACTTTAAAACGCTTCTGGAGAAAGTCAGAGCAGAACGCAGTGGGAGCTCAAACCAGGTCTGGACAAAATACACATCTAGTGGTATAGCAGTATGTCTAATCTTATGTCATGGTAGATATGTACTGTATATCACGATAAAGGAAAATTTCCAGAAGTTCAGTAACACAATTGACTAAACAATCTCACTGCATTTTATAGCTGTTGTGGAGCTTTCAATCATATCCCACGATCATCAGCCCAGTTGTCATGGAAACACATACAGTAGATGTTCAAACTTCCATTTTTTCCCATTTAAAGGCACAATGAGTAGGATTTTTCCAAAAAACAATGTATAAACAAAAATAATCCCTCTCAAACATCACTTATGACCTACTAGAAGTGTGTGGTGGTGTCTGTATCTGCAGAGACCCTGCAGCCCTCTGCCTCTATTTTCTTATTTTGCTGTGTTTGTAGGAGTCAACTTCTCTAAAAATGTAGCGACCAGGTACCAGATTGTAAGCTATGGAAATGGCAGGCACAGCGCCAAAAAAACAGAAATATAATGACGCGAAACACTAAGCTGACAAAGCTCGTTCCAAAGCGAGAGTGAATCTGGAGTTGGCTTTCACCCGCTGGCGAGCACTGTAATGCCTAGTTCACACTACATAACTTTAGCCCTGATTTTCTGCTCCCCGACAGTTTTTAGAGCTCCCCAACAAAAGCCCCAGATCAGAGGCAAATCGGCGTTGGCTCGCTGCTCGCACATCGATGCCAGAGCGTCATGTGTGAACTGCTCAAGACGCGAGCCGATGCCTCGCAGACACATTCCAGATACAGTATCTAGCATGCTAAATATCTGTACCTGTCGGGGACTCCGGCCACGAGCTACAGCCAATGAGAGCGCAAGATATGGGTTGAGGGGAGACCTGGGGGAGGAGGGGTCGCCCGTAACAATAGAAAAAGATGAGGTTGCACCTAGAAGAATAAATATTAAAAAAAGAGTGAGGAAACCGGTGGAAACAGGCTATTTTGTGAACACGTGCCGATAACAACATCAGTCATATAGTGTGAAAACGACAACGACTTAAAGACTCCCAATTACAAAGACAGCAAGTTGTGTAGTGCGAACAGTACTGTGATCTGACGACTTTGAAAGTTGTGTAGTGTGAACTTGGCTTAACGCTCGTTGAGCCGGGGAGGAGGGGCCAACTTTGAATGTTGAGTTTACAAACCGCAACCGACAAATCATACTCATTGTGCCTTTAAGGACTTCTCGTCTATGTTGGCTCAAAATTTTATTTCAAAGTTATTCCTGACCTCAGAGTCAGCAGTTGACTAAACAATCTAACCTCAAAGTCCATTTTGTAGCTTTTCTGGAGCTTTCCATCATATCACATGATCTTCAACACCAAATGTTCGATCATCAATGAAAAGCTCTTTCCAAAGTCAAGAATGAACTTTGAAACTCAACTTTTAAGCCAACATGGATGATAAATTCCTTAAGGTGCTCAGAAAAACTAGAATTGCCGCCTCGCGGTTGTATGCCTCCGCTAAACAGTCAAGTTGCAGTTTACATCCATGTCTGTCCAAAATGTCATCACTTCATTTTATCGTATTAGATATTTGTGTGAAATTGTCACAATTATCATACGAATTCTTGAATTATGAAAAACGCGTTTTGTGAGGTCACAGTGACCTTTTGACCACCATCAGTTGATCCTTGAGTCCAAGTGGACGTCTGTGCCAATTTTGAAGAAATTCCTTCAAGGCGTTCCTGAGATATCATGTTCACGAGAATGGGATGGACGGATGGACAACCCGAAAATATACATTAAAAGTAAATTTGAACATCTACATTGTCATGACAACTGGGCAGACTCATTTGCTGATAAAGATCATGTGATAAGATCCAAAGCTCCAGATCAGGCACTAAATTGACCTTGAGGAGAGATTGTTTTGTCAACTGCTGTTTCAAAGGTAAAAAAAATAATTTAAAACTCAACATTTATTGATAAAATACCAAGACGGGAATGACTCTCGTTGACTAATCCAGTGAATTAAATACCTGACAAATAGAAGTACTTCACTGCATTTACAGAACACTAAAATCCCGTCAATCCAAATATTCCAAAAGTCCAGTGCTCATACATTTGCAACATAAAATCAAAAACCAAATCTCTGTCATCTCATGGTACACAGTATGTTGTCTAACTGCACAACCATACTCATAAACACACTAATTATCTGACCCATTCCCAGAATTCGGGAGATGTCCTTGAACACATGATCAACTCTCAGACTGCCAGTGATCCCAAGAAAGAAAAGCAGAATAAGGGTAATTACACAGCGGCATCACACAAATACAGAAGCACCAATGTAGCCTCAAATGTATTCAAACCAAAGTTTTTTTTCATCTCCCTCTCTGTTCATGCATCCCACCTGTCCTGACAGGTCTTACTGATCATGAGATATTATCTAATGCCACAATGTTTGTGTTTGCTGGTTACGAGACGAGTGCCACCACTCTCGTTTTCTTGGCCTACAATTTGGCAAGAAATCCTGAAGTCATGAAACGCCTACAAGAGGAGATAGACTCCACTTTCCCCAATAAGGTAGACCAGAAGTTTCTCTGCATTGTATTTCATTGATGAAACTACAGTTTTCAAAATCTGAATTGTGTTTAATCAAACCGTGATATGTATCTATCTATAGGGTGCAGTCCATTATGAAGATCTGATGCAGATGGAGTACCTAGACAGCGTCGTCAACGAGTGTCTGAGGTAATGAGCATGTTCTTGTACTAGTTGATGCTAACAATGAAAAAGTTAAAATGCTAATGTTTAGCAGGGAATGTTCACCGTGGTTGCCGTCTTACTTTGGCATGTTAGCATGCTAATATTTGCTAATTTGTGCTAAAAATTTAGAATAGCTGAGGCTGATGGGAATGTCATTAGTTTTGCAGGTATTTGATCATAAACCAAAAATTGGACCTGATGATAGTTCTGAAAGAAGAGTCAGGGGCTCACCAAAGTTATTACAATTCATCCTCAGGGGGACATGAATGTCTTCACCAAATTTCATGACAATCCATCCAATATTTGTCAAGGTATTTTGGCTAGGGCTGTCAATCGATAAAAACATTTAATCGTGATTAATCACGATTGTCAATAGTTTGTCACGATTTAATCAGAATTTTTTTATCTGTTCAAAATGTACCTTCAAGCGAGATTTGTCAAGTATTTAATACTCTTATCAACATGGGAGTGGGCAAATATGCTGCATTATGCAAATGTATGTATATATTTATTACTGGAAATCAATTAACAACACAAAACAATAACAGATATTGTCCAGAAACCCTCACAGGTACTGCATTTAGCATAAAAACATATGCTCAATCACCTCAAGGCCAACAGGCAACAACAGCTGTCAGTGTGTCAGTGTGCTGATTTGACTATGACTTGCCCCAAACTGCATGTGATTATCATAAAGTGGGCATGTCTGTAAAGGGGAGACTCGTGGGTACCCATAGAACCCATTTTCATTCACATATATCAGGTCAGAGGTCAAGCGACCCCTTTGAAAATGGCCATGACAGTTTTCCCTCTCCAAAATTTGGCATAAGTTTGGAGCGTTATTTAGCGTCCTTCTCGATCTAGTATGTCATGGTTGGTACAAGTGGATTCCTTAGGTTTTCTAGTTTCATATGATACCTGTATCGCTACAACCTAAGAATTGCAAGTTGCGCTAATGTGTTAAAGAAATTAGTGGTGTTAAACAAATTTGTGTTAATGCATTATTATTGCGTTAACTTTGACAACACTATCTAGAACAAAACATTGCCATCCCTGTAACCAAGCCATTAAGAGTTGCTAAAAAATTAGAAAAGTGCATCTCTCGACAGTAGTTACCCTTTTAAATTTTGGAACAGTACAACAAGGGCTTAAAACTTACCCAGCCATGAAACAATAGCAAAAATCACAAATTCTAGGGCAACCAAAACACTGTGGTTCAAGAATACACACTTTGGTACAAGTTTGGGGATTGAATATTTACTCTGATACTCTGATAAAGACATACAGTGTTTAAAAATAGTCTTTTTTTGTCAATAGGATCTACCCTCCAGCTGGACGTCTGGAACGAACTGCCAAAGAAACTGTCAAGATCGGTGGAATCACAATCCCAAAGGGCATGCTTGTTATGATTCCAGTCTACGCTATGCACCGCGACCCTGAGCTGTGGCCAGAGCCAGAGGAGTTCAAACCTGACAGGTAGCTGCCACTGTGTATATGCGCGAACTGTAACACCTCACTCAAGGATTAAGTTGTCATAAATCACCAGGGTAACTTTTAAAAATGTCCAAGTACAATTTTTTGGGGGTCACCAAAACAGCTTTGAATGTTTCATAATGACTTAATCACTAATATAAGTGAGCTACAAGACCTTTTAGAGTGATTTCTTATAGAGTGGTGCATGCATTACTAAAATTAGTTTCAGAAGTCATTTGTGATTTAATTATTTATAGAGTCCACATATGAAAATATGTAAAAATGTCATCTCATTTTCTTTGTTGCTGCATTGTTGTTTTTCAAGATTTAGTAAGCAGAACAAGCAGAGCATCAACCCATACACTTACCTGCCATTTGGTCTCGGGCCAAGGAACTGCTTGGGGATGCGATTTGCTCTGATGATGGTCAAACTGGCCTTGGTGGAAGTTTTGCAGAACTACAGCTTCTCCGTCTGCGAGGAGACAGAGGTGATTATATATTACATACCAGTCATGGTCTACATGAGTGCTTTTACACAATAAGACACTTAACAAGCTGGATTTGCAATAAGAGAGAGCATAAGTTTGTGATTTAGTGAATTTGTCCATTCCATAGATCCCTTTGACGATGAGCCCTCAAAGCTTGGTTGGACCCCTAAAACCAATCAAACTAAAGATTGTGACACGTTCAATCACCTCAGGAAATGTGGACAAGTCCAGCTAGGAAGTACTCAGAGAGAGACGTCGCTCAAGGTTGAACTGTATGGATGGTAACCTTATGGATAATGAATCAAATATGTTTGTGATGAGAAGGACACTGTTAATATGATTTAAAATGATTATATCATAGTTGCATGTAGACATAATCAATAAACTGTCATTAAAAAAATTACTGTAAACTAGTGGGACCTTTGGAGCTAATAAATAAAGCATGCCATAAATGTTTCTGCTTGTGTTTTTAGTCCGATCTCTAAAGAATTACGGTGCATCATGTGAGATAATACTATGTGAAGCCTGTTATTTTACATTTGGTTTAAAGGGTTATCACCAGTTCATCACACGTCTAACACAAACTCATATCCACTTTCACACATACAATTTTGTTTTGCATGTCTATAAAATTTAGGAGGAAACTGGGCACTTGTAGGAAAACCAGTAGAGCACAGAAAGGACCAGTAATCAACCCAGAGGTTATCTTAGTGATAGAGCTAATTACTGAGACACATATTATTTTTTTTATTTTTAAATGAGGAATATAAGAGAGCAAAAAACACAAGTTAAAAAGTAACAGGATAGGAGACTCCTTATTAAAGAACACCTATATGCTTAATGACCAGAAAAATACAACAACACGTAAACGATGCAATATCCCATCTATACATACTCTCATAATATAAATATTTAGTTTACTGCTATTTAAGTCATCTCAGTGAAGACTCAGATGTATGAGGCTGTACTTTGTTGTTTCTTTCATTTTTTTCCCCATAAAATATTTTTTTGGAGGTAAGGACAGAAGGTGTCGTATGCTTCACAGATTGTAAAGCCCCTTGAGGCAAATTATATAAATTAAATTGACTTGACGGCAACATTTTATAATAAGTAAGGAATAATGTACAGTGAGTGGGTCATTGTTGTGAAATAAACCCGACCTCCCTCTGTCGGGTTTATTACATAGCTACTTATTTAAGAAATCAATAATTTGACACAAAAATGGTGCGCCGGAGTCCGACATCAGAACTGCGTCCATAGCAACGGTCTGTTATTAAGAAATAACAGAATGTAGAATGCCATGATTGACCAATCAGAATCGAGTATTCAACAAAGCTGTGTAATAATCATTGATAAATGGTAAATTGATAGTTAATTAAACTTAGTTAAGTTATTTTACTGTTAACAAACAATTAAATTATAATTAATAATGTTTACTAATTATTAGCAATGCCATAATTTCTTTTATTTTAGCATTAGTTTGTGTAATATTAAATTTGTTTATAAATTATATATCGTATCATAGCTGATACGAGACGATAACAATTACATTTGAATTACTTTAATAAACTATCTATTAACAATTTATTGTTGCACACATTATACCATTTTATATAATATATTAGGTATTTGTTATTGATTACCAAATGATTTGTTAACCTTTAAGAAATCATTTATAAATCATCTATAAACATATACATTGATAGATGGACCAAAAACCAATTAATAACCATTGACAAAATATTAACTATCTATCTATCTAAATAATGTTTATAGACGCTTTACAAAGTATTTATTAACCATTTAACAAGATATTATAATCATCAGTTGTAACTTTATAATTTCCATCAAAATAATGTTTATAGATGGTTTACAAACCAATTATTAACCATTAACAAAGTGTTACAAATATCTGTAATATTTATGTTTTACAGACAATTTCTTAAAGGTTTACAAATCATTTTTTAATCATTAACAAACACTTAATATAGTTCTTAAAATGTGGTGTGCAACAATAAACTGTTAACAAATTATAGCATTACTAATAATTAGTAAACATAATTTCATTAACAGTAAAATAACTATTAACCAAGTTTAATTAACTATTAATTTATTGTTTATAAATGGTTATTATAAAGTGTTAACAACTTGACTTGTGTTGTATTACATATTTGATTTTTCTAATATTTCATTGTCATTGGAGGAGCAAATTAACATCTCTATGGAACAATTTAAAACATTGTTCAAACAGTATTTATTACCTGACTGTTGGATTGGAGTACAATGTACAGGCTTTTTCGTTTTTCCTGGTCACTCAGTGTAAAAAGTTTGAAGTTGTGATTTAAGAGATGATACTGATTCTGGTAGACAAAGCTCATCGGGGGAGTTGTTCATTTGTCTTGGAGTTCTGATGATCACAGCTTGGCCACCGGTCGTCTTCAGCCTGGACTCTGCAATAGAAACAGGGACCCTGCCTGAGGACACATGTTGAATCATGGTCGGGGGGTGGGCGGGGGGTTACAGGGCTTTGATTTGGCTTGAGCTGTGCTTATTCAAAGGGGACCTATTATGCTTTTTCCCTTTCCTTTAGTGCGTTATATAGTTTTTGTGCTTGTAAAAGGTCTGCAAAGTTAAAAAGTCCACGTCAAAGGGAGTTACTCTCCCCCACAGAAACACTGCTCCTGAACTGCCTGAAACGCCTCGATTGAAGTACTGCATTTTCTTCCGTAACGTGGTGATGTCACCAAGTAACACACTTTGCCTAACGGCCTGTTTGGCACGTCCTCAAAAAAAAAGCTAGATAGAGTGGAGCTGAAGCAGAGCCCAAAAAGTAAGGTTTGGTTAACCAATCACAACAGAGGGCCAGTTTACCAATCAGAACAGACTTTCAGACTGAGCGTTTCAGACAGAGGGTGAAAAGAGGTGTTGCAGCACAGCCGGTATGAGGAAAAGTAACACGTTTTTTGAACATTAAAGCATGTAAACATGTTTTAGTAGAAACCCAAATACAAGTATGCACATGAAAATAAGCATAAGAGGTCCTCTTTAAATACAATCTTTAAACATGTCCAACCTCAACACATAAAAGGAGAAAGGAGTCCAGCTTATAACAATCTTGACTGATGCAAGAACTTGCAAGACAGGTTTACTTGGCTAAATGTGAGGTTATAATAGCACAGCCGCGTGACATGCTGATAGGGCAGATATGCACAAGCATGTGACTCAAACAACCTTTAACATCATTACTGCAGTCACTCAGATACAACTTCAAATATCTAAACTGTTTTTCCTTTAATTAGGACTTACAAATAAAGGGTTGTTATGTCTCAATAATGTTTAATTTGTATTACCATATAAAACATATCAAAATACCTCTTTGACATTTAAAACGTTTCTTTTCCTAGATCATGATACATAAACAGGGTTCACGGTGTGTGTATGTATTTTTTCATAATTGTAAATAAAATCCATTCACCTTTTGAAACAGTCTTAGTGGATCAGCAGTAAACAACACACCACATTTGGTCACAGACTAAAAAACACATTAAAGATAAAGATTAAATCAGTCAATGCCACATTTGGTCATTGCACTACTAGTTCCATATATGGACACAGTATCAGCTTTGAGGTAGAGCCAAAGTGGGTGAACACCTCCCAGCAGCATTACAAACAGTCTTGTGTGAAGGTAACCCATGAGTTGAGAAACTCTCACGAGATGATTAGGTTAAGGCACTGATCTCGAATAGTTGAAGTTATGCATTGATCGCGTATAGTTAAGGTTAGGCTTTGACCTCAAATATTTAAGGTTAGGCATGGAGCTGGAATATTTCAGGTTAGGAAAGGTCGTCAGGCAGCAAGTCTTGCGAGAGTTTTACAAGTTTTTGCCAGATTTCGCAATTTGTGGGTTACCTTCTAGACACAATTTTTACAAACACCTCCACAGTTAAAAAAACAGGTACAATTTGTCTTTGAAATAGATCTGTTTAATGTTTTGAGATGTGTTTGGGAGAGAGGGCTTGTAGAAAAGTCACTGTGAGCAGGAATCAAAGATAAAAAGAGGCACGAAAATCTCTTTCCCAGGTCTTATCTATCTGTTCCTTTCTCCTACTTTCTTCCTTCCTCTGTCCTTTTCCTGTTCGCTCCTCTTTCTTCTTGGATGGTGGTTTCACTGCGTCACGATCTCTGGGTTGGAAGTGAGTAACTTTTGCTCTTTTCATGTGTCCATAGCCGAGGCCTTCCTGGTCTCTTTTCAGCACAGTTGGCACTGGCTGGTGAGGCCCCTCTCCCTCTGGCCCCAGTCCTGTCCCCGGTTTCCAGCCGCAACGAACCATCATCTTGTAGCTGTTGCTGGAGGGGGGGAGGCAGTAGTAGGGGGTGGGTGGAGCACGCCGCAGACTGAACAGATGTATAGTGGAGGACAGATGTGATGACAGGCTGCTGCTGTACTCGTTACAACACACACCGCACCACTGAGGTTGGGGGGCACTGGGGACAAACAGGAAGAGACAACATCAGTGAGAGGAGAAATGTTAATGGAACAGGTTCACAATTGTAAAGTCCATCTTAAAACAATAGACTGTGTATAAGAAGTGTTCGAAATAAATCCATCTAATCTAATAATACAAAAAAATCAATGCAGCCACATCAGATATAACAAATGAACACTTACATGATGTTTACCACCACTCTCCCAAACTCCTGCTGCATAGCCTACTTCTCACCTCAACTTTTAACGGATTATTTTGATGGATAATTTTGGGAAATTCCACATTTTCCAACTGAAAATTTGGAAAATGGAAAGCTCAGGAAGTGTCCTATTTATCAGAGGTCGGAAATGTCCATGTTTCTCTTTCAGTAAAGGATAGGGCTGAGCAATATGCAATATATATCGTCAAAATATATCGTTTTTATATTGTTTCTATCGTGATATAGGCTAGGCCTATTTATTTATTTTTTCCTCTATAATTTCACTTAAAACTGTTCTGTTCATTTTGCACTCAAGTTCTTAAAATGAGAAAATACTCTTTTTTTACTTTCATTTGTCAAGTATTTAAAGCTGCAGTGGGTAGAATTGGAGCAAATGTGATTTTAAAAAGTTATTTTTATAAAACAGTCTCTATATCCTGACAGTAGTGTATGAGACAGGTAATCTGAAAAAATCATGTGCCTCTGTGTCCTCCGGTGCTCCTAAAGGCATCTGCAGGATTTCACAGATTTTGTTTAAAGCCTGAAAACAGAGCCATGAGGAGGTGCAGAAGTCTAGTTCTCTCAGAACACCTTAATTACAATATGCTGAAAGGTTAGTATGATTTTTTTGCCCAATGATGCCAAAAACATTCTGCCTACTGCATGTTTAAACCAAACAGGAGTATTTAAAAATCGGCTTTATCATATGGTTATTTCATATATTTATTTGATTACCAGAAAACATGCTATATCTTGATAAATATCGTTATCGAGATATGAAATGACCTATATCGTGATAGAAGATTTTGGCCATATCGCCCAGCCCTAGTAAAGGAGAGAACTGTCATCATCTATTGTACCTATTTGGAATTAATTCATATTTGGTTTAAACTGTATACAACTGAGAGTGTGCTAACCTGCTATCAGACTGTGTGTCTCTTTGTGTACTTCTCCCATAGCTCTCCAACTCTTCCAATACGTCATTGCGGCCCGCTGGGGGAAAAAAACAGACATGGATGAGTAAAACTTCACTGTACACACAAACACAGAGTTTCTAATAAGACGTGCATGGTTATACCTTCCAGTGCCAGGTCTTTGGCATCCCTGCCCTGTGTATCAACCACTCCGACCCAGGCTGCTCCGTGTTGCAGCAGCAGCCTCACCGCAGCTCTTTGTCCTGACCAGCTTGCACACATCACCGCTGTCCAGAAGTAAGTATCCTGGAGGGGAAACCATCAGGATTTATAACAAATAAAATATTTCCAAAAATGAAAACACATTGAGCAGTAAGTATTGTACCTGGAAGTTGATATCGACCCCCTTTGAGAGCAGGTCTTTGACGCCAGAGATGTCCCCTCCATGGGCACAACGCAGCAACCTGAGCCCCAGGAGCTCCATGGTCCTTTCTGAGTGGCTTGTCTCTCTTCTTTGGTTGCCTCCACTTTCACCACTAATCCCACTTTGTACCACAGCATCTGTTTGACCCCTGACTCTCCTCCTCCTCTCTCTTCTACTGGACTCTCTGCTCCTCTGTTTATTCTGATGCTCTCTGCCATAATCTCTCTTGCTAATTGCATCTTGCCCTTTACCTTCTTTAATTAAATTTTCGTAGAACTGCTTGACCTCTTCCCCATTAAGTACACTATTTGTTTTAGAGCTGGATTGTTCGCTTGTTTCAATAGTGAACAGATCCAGTCCACTGGCAGGAGTAAAGCCTAAAGCAGCCATGAGGAGTGACTGTAACAGGTTGTGAGATTAACCAGTACACTATTGAATACACTGAAAGTCAGTCTGAGGTATAGACTTCCTATTTTAAACAAGGAAAGCTGCGATACTCTGGTGTTTCTCTTCACGTGTTGGTTTCACAGTGAGTCTGCTATTAACACAGTAACCTAGCAACTAACGTAGCTAGCTTCTTTATTTTGATATGTAGGACTAGTGTTTATCTGTCCTATTAATTCAAAACATTGTATTTAACCAAATACAGCTTACAGTGTGTCTATTCTCTGAATAGTAACGTTACAATGGTTGACAACCAGCTGTTGTAGCCTGGGAGCTAACAGTCGAGCTTTAGCTTAGCATTAGCATTAGCATTAGCTTTTAGACACATGAAAGCTTGTTAATTCAAGATGACACTGAGGCACTTGATTCAGGTAACATTACCCAACATGATGTCGCTTTAAAACATTATCAATATGACGACGTAAACTAGGAAGAGACCGGACTCTTCGTCTTTACGGATAGAAGCTACTTGAAGCTAACTAACGTTATCCTTCTTCTTCTTCTTCCTCGGCTTGTAAACACGACGTCGGACGTGACGTCAGCTACGTGACGTAACGGTGAGTACCGCCCCCTATTGGACCGGATGTTTATGCCAAGATAAAAAATAAAAAAATAAATATGCCATTGAATATAATATTAAATATAAATATAAAAATTACATAATATTAAAAATAAATGTAGTCAGTAACGAATTAAATAGATAATAGATAAAATGTGACATAAATTGACAATTTTAATTTATGTACCTTTTTATTAATTCCCTTATTTATTTACTTTTCTGTTTAATTTTCACTTTATTTATTAATGTATTTATTTATTTTTGCATTTATCTTTATGTATTTATTTATTTATTTATGCATTTATATCGCACTGGATGTTTATGGAGGACAGAACCTGCCAAAATAAAAAATAAATAAATGACTTGATAAATAAATAAATATGCCATTGAATATAATATTCATCACTAATTTGTATTATTTCTGACCTGTACTTTTCCTACTGTGACATGCTAAAATGTCATGTAACATGTCCCACAGACCTGTATCTCATTTGGGTTAAAACACCTGACACCATAGACTGTCTATGTCTAACTCACATTATTAATACATATTACAGATATTTCCCTGATTCAAGTCAGAATAGACAACATAAACACTGCCGTCAAACATGTTTGGAGACAGTTTCATACACAGGTCTACTTTTACCTTTAACTTGATTCTCACATATCATGTTCCTATTTAGACCATGGTACTTGTGTCTGCAGTTTTCTTTTTTCTTTTTCTGCATGATTCTTGACTTCAATTTGTACCCATTTAATGCTGTTTTCTACCTTATATATTGTTAATTTATTGTTGTATATCTTACATATTCATTACACATCTCGTACTGTTGTTTTGCATATAGACAGTACAAAATAATTATTGATAATATTAACTACTGGTATTGTTCTTTGGACAGTAGTAGTGAACCAGTTTTATGTCCCCACAGCACCCTCATGTGGACAGCCTGTTTTCAATGTCTTTTACTGCCTGTGTTCCTGCTCCTTTGTTGATTCATTCATCATCAGATTATTTATCATCTTGTCACAGACCTTATTATAATATATATACATTTTTTGCTTTGTTCTTTATGATTATTATTCTTGAAAAAAAAATATTTTTCTAGTTTTGGATCAATTTTATGCCCAGAAATTCTTCAATGAGGGTAAAATGTTCTCACATTTCAGAAGACATCACTTAAACAGCTCTCATGGCTGCAAAACATTTAAACCTGCGAAACCGATCCTTTGTTCTATTGTTTTTTCTGTGTGTACATATTATAGGTCTTAAATCAACCATATTGATCTCTTAATCAAAATGTACATGTTTGTTGTATTCAATAGCATGTAATTTAGCTTTGGCAATAATGTAACCTTAAGACTGATATCAATAAAACTTATTTGATTGCTTCATCATGCCACAGCCCCGGGCGACAACACATATCGATAAAGGACCATCTAGTGTCAATGCACTCACCACAGACAGCTTTGAGTAACTAACAGTGATAAAACACTTAATAGATATGATTTTAGTGTTTATATGGAGACAGTTTCATTCATCTAATTCCATCTACACTTGATTGATTCTCACTGATTGACAGTGAATATTGTCATGCAACATGTTAACCTTTTACAAACATTGTTCATAAGCCTCCTTGCATGTGCTAGCAGGGTGAATAATAGATTTATTTTTATGGCACTTTCTCTAAACACAGATACAAAATGCTTGGTTACAGAGAAGTCTAAACAAAAATATTTTAAAAAGTGAAACGAAACATAATATGACGACATATATTGTGGTAGGGAGGACAACAAATGTATTGAAACGTGATCTCTGAAGTCTTTTAGTGTCCTTTGAGTGACCGTGATTATATCCAGTTTGTAGCCACAGATTTTGCCAAGGCAAACTGTGGAAGCTCTGGATGTCAAAGAACCATCCGCATGCCGGTAACTAGTGTGTGTTTGTTGGTAAGAGTTGGTAAGTGCTTGAATGAGAAAGTGCTGTAAGGAGAAGGCATGTCAGGCACAGGGGTGAGAGGGATAAGCTACAAGGACTAAACCCTCATGCAGGGCTTCTGTATTAAGTGCTAATGTAGTGATATAGAAGAAAGTCCAGATATGAACCTGGCAGAAAAACAGCACAGCAGCGACAAACTGTTTGGATGGCAAAACAAAAGGCGTGTACCGCACAGAGAATTCAGTGGTTTTGCATGTTTTAGCCCACAATCTTATGTTTCCAGAAAATCAAACCGAGCAAACATGAAGCCAAGAAAATGTGAATTTGGTAGTTTCCTTCACTGGGAAGGCTGCTGTTAGAGTGTGGTCTTAGATATCAGACCACCCTTAAAAGCACAATCCATGATCCAAATGTAAATATAATGTTTTCTTTCCATCAGTCATTTTTGCAAAAAGCAGTAAAACAAGCTGTTAAATAATAGCTGGTTGAGAAACACACAGAATGACAATTTCCAATCAGTAACACTTAGATAATTTACAGTGACCAGAGAGATAGACACAGCCCACCTAATGCTTTTTTTGGTACCAACCAAAAGTTTTTAGCACCAGGTATCGAACGCTTGCAATGATTTTTACTCCCCTTTACTTTAATTTTAGACTATTTCATTGATGCAAACTTTGTCTAGTTAAAACAAAGGCTTTTGTAGAAATACATGTTTATATCCCTTAAAAGGTACAGTGTGTAGGATTTGGTTGCATTTAGTGGTGTGGTTGCACATTACCCCTCCGCTCACTCCTCCCTTTCCAAGACTGCGGTAACGTGAGCAACCGAGTGCAAAAACCGTGGTAACGCCAGTCACCTCGCTCAGAGGTCATCTTCACCATAATAACACTGCTTTAGGAGCAACAGAAGTCAGACGGCGGCTGGCGGTACCATGGTTTTGCACTCTGCGGCTCACATTACCGCAGTTTCACAAGAATGTCGGCGAACTACGGTGGCCTTCAGATAACGTAAAAAAACAAACAAAAGGCTCTTTCTAGAGCCAGTATTTGGTTCGTCTGTTCTGGGCTACTGTAGAAACATGGTGGAGCAACATGGCAGACTTTGTGAAGAGAACCTGCTCTCTATGTAGATATGGAGGGCTCATTCTAAGCTAACGAAAACACAACGATTCTTAGTTTCAGGTGATTATACACTAATGAAAACATAGTTATGAATACTATATGCCATTTCTGCTGACAGATCCCCCGAAATATTACACACTGTTCCTTTAAAATAAGTGAAAAGTATAATGATCCCCAGCCCTAGCAATAAATAGTCCTTGGAAAACTTGTAATGTTTAGTCTTCGTTGATACAGTGCCAGTGAGGTGTTAATTGAACATTGGTTGATTGATAATTTCAAGGCCTTACTTTGTGGTGGAGTTTTGGATTTCATTCTTTTCTACAACAGAGAATATCTTTATTCTTCTTTAATTTAACAAAAAACCATCACATCTCATCATCAACTAGCAATTTAGTGTTCATGGCAGCCTAAATCTGCCTAAGTTAGCTTTCAACATGTTTTGGTTTCTTATTGTTGATCAAATAATGTGACAATAATCTGCTATCAACCCATACAAACATGCAAAACCACTGACATGATCATTCAAAAGCAGCAACCTAAGTTGTGTTTCTACAGTACCTATCTAGTGGTATTTACTGATGTGTCTGTTTCTGTCTCCAGTCTGTGTAAATGTCTGTCCACAGTGGGGGCAGGAGTACGGCCTCTCCCCTGTGTGTATCCTCATGTGAACGTTCAGTTTGTCTTTGCTAATAAAGCGTTTGCTGCAGCAGGTGCACGCGTATGGTTTATCCCCCGTGTGATAGCGCTGGTGCATCTTCAACTCCGTCATGCGACCGTAAGTCCTGCCGCACTCGGGACACTCGTAGCTGGGCCGCACGTCCATGTGCTGCCTGCTGTGCAGCCGCAGCCCGCTGGACGACCTGAAGCTCTTGCTGCACTGCAGACACTGGAAGGGCTTCTCTCCGGTGTGGATGTGGAGATGCAGCTTGAGGCTGGCGGCCGAGGGAAAGCCGTTGCCGCAGATGGAGCAGAGGTGCGGTCTCTCCCCCGTGTGGATGCTCAGGTGCTTCTCCAGCTTATTCTTGTTCAGGAATGTCCTGCCGCACACGGGGCAGTTCATCGGCTGCTCTCCGTCGTGTGAGCTCATGTGGTCCGTCAGCTCGATTAGCGCAGAGAAAGCGGCATCACAGCGCGTGCACGAGTATGGCCTCTCCCGCTTGAATTTCCTGTGCTTGAGGCGGTGTTGCTCTAGATCCTCCTCCTCCTCAAAGGTCTCGATACAACAGGTGCACTGGTAGGGTCTTTCATCTGTGTGAGTCCGCAGGTGATACTTCAAAGCTGTTAACTGTAGAAAGACGCTGTCACAGTGTGGACATCTTGATTCCCGCCTGTCGTGGACCATTATGTGCCTCTTGTAGTGAGACAGCTTGACGAAGCGTTTGCGGCACAACGAACAATAATACTGTTCGTCTTGGTGGCCTTGCTCGTGCTTCTTCAGGGCATACTCAACCTTAAACTTCTTCCCACAGGTGTTGCAGGCGTAAGACTTTTCATGAACCCCCATGTGCGTCTCCAGTTCTTCTGGACTACTGAAGGTTTCGTTACATTTCGGACAAGTCCCGTTGTTTTCTTTCACGTGAATCTCCAGGTGTTTGTTGAGGTCTTCTGGGAAGGCAAAATTCTTCTGACAGTCGGGACATGTGAAAACCTCTCCGTTTGTTGCTTTGCGATGGGTCACTATGTGCCTTTTCAAATGATACATTCGACCGAATACTTTGCCGCAATCGCCGCAGACGAGGCTTCGAGGGCTGGCCTGGACCTTCTTGTGTACTTTAAGGTGACTCACAAGCGCAGCCTTCTCCTTGAACTGTTTATCACACGCGAGACACGTCAGACCTTCAACCGCGTGAGTCCTCTTGTGTGCTTTCAGTTCCAGCCAGCTCCCTACACTTTTACCACATTTATCGCAGATGTACTGGCCCAAACCGTGCTGTTTCCTCAGGTGTCGGGTCATGTGGTAAGACTGGCTGAAGGTCATAGCGCAGACCGGACAGCTGAACGGTTTCTCCTTTGTGTGCGTCCTCATGTGTCTGGCGAGTTTGTTTGGCCCTCTGAAGCGCCTGTCGACACAGATGGGACAGAAATGGCCTTTTGTTTTAGTCTTGGAGGCATCTTTATCTTTCTGAATGCCTCCATCTTGAGATTTAGCTCCATCGGTGTCTTCCAGCTTAACATTAACTTGAGATTCTTTATCCTGAGAATTATCAGAATCTGCATCATTCTCAGTATCATTGTCATGATTATCCTTATTACATGATTCGATTATTTCTTGTTTTTTCACCTCGTCACTTTGCTTTGAACCCTCTATCTGGGTGGACTGGTCTTTGCCGTGTGACATGACGTGACTACAAAATGCATCATTTTTAGTGAATTTTTCATGACAGTCGGGACATGAAAGAACTCGCGACACGTGCGTCCTCTTGTGACTTTGCAGCTCTGCAAAGCTCTCTAAACTTTTCCCACACGTGGAGCAGATGTACTGGCCCGCGCCGTGCTGGTTCCTCATGTGTCTGGTCATGTGGTAAGACTGGCTGAAGGTCATAGCGCAGACCGGGCAGTTAAACGGTTTCTCCTTCGTGTGCGTCCTCATGTGTCTGGCGAGCTTGTTTGCGTCTCTGAAGCGCCTGTTAATACAGATGGGACAGTAGGGGCCTTTTAGATTAGAAGGGTAAAAGTCTTCATCCTCGTCGTCGTCCTCGACACCGTCGCTAGCATTGTCGCAGCCTTCCTCTTCCATCCTCTGTGATGATGATAACAAGACTCCGTTAACATCATCACCTGCTTTATTGCTGGCTTCAAAACAAGCCTGATTAGCGCCATGAGCACTCTTAGACAAATCATCATTTTCACTATAATATAGCTTATCGTTGCTGAAATAGTAATTATCTTTGTATCTAGATGATCTTTTAGTCGTGTGTGGTTTTGTTTGGTTTTTCGGCCTTTCCTCCCCACGCCGAGGACGCCCCCTTTTGCGCTTCGTTTGAACAGGAGGGTCTAAATAGTCTCCGATGTCCACACTGACCTCATGAAAACCAAACAGTTCAGATTCACTAAAAGCAAATTCAACCTCTTTACCGATGACCAACGCCTTGTCCAAGGTCAGAGTTTCCTTCTCCAACATCAGCCTCTCTTTGAGTTGCGGGCAGTTCGTTTTCTCAATCAGCTGATCCAGGATAAGTTTGTCTTGTAGGTCTCCATAGTTGCAGAGCCTCAGCAGTTCTGTTAACGCAAACACAAACACATCTACAGACTCTCCGGGCATCTGAGCCCTCTGGTGAAACTGAAGGCGGTACATCTGAGAGGTGTGATCGGAGCAGAAGTAAAGCGTAAGCGTGGAGATGGCCGCTGCGTACGTGGTTCCACTCTGGATCAGTGTTGTGAAGATGCGCTGGCCCTCTAGGCCAAGGCAGTTCTGTAAGAGCACACACTTACTGGAGTCGACAAGCTCGTTTTCACCGAGCGCCTCAGTGTAGTGTTCAAAAGCTTTGAGCCACTTGTGCCAAAACATTGTTGGTTTACCAGGGATGGGCAAGAAAGGTGGCGGTGGGGACAGAATTATCAGCAGTGGCTCTGGCAGCGGCTCCAGGGAGAAGTCCTGTTTTGTAACCTCCTCATCTACTTCAACGGATACTTCACCCATTGTTAATGTTTTTCTTCTTTGACTCAAGTTAGAGTATTAAGATGTAACCCTCTTTGGTCTGTGTTCAGGCTCCTGATGTTTCATCCCACTCAGGTCAGTCTAGGAAACCTGTGGAAACACAAGACAGTTTCGAGTTTGGTTCAGTTTGTTAGGTACACCTAGCTAAAACTAATGCAGTCTAATAGCCCATTCACACCGAGGACTCAACCAGGGTTGAACCAGGGTCGGTTGTGTGTATGAAAGGGTTAACCCGCGTTGATCGACTCGCCTTTGCGACCCAGGACGAGAGGTGGGTCAGAGCAGGGTCGGACTAGGGTCGATTTTGATGTGAATTGCACGGACCAGGGTCGCTAACAAATGGGGCGGGACAAACCTATTCGGTTGCAAATGAGGGCTCACAGTCCGTGACGTAGCTATCACAGGTCGCCTTGGCTCATAAACAAACGGAGCGACGGCAGCAGGAATGTTGTCAGACACACCGGAGGTGAAAGACGGACGAGAACAACACGGATATGTGGCGAGACATTGAGGTGCGGGAGCTCCTGGCCGTCCACAGTGAGGAAGAAAAAGCGGTAGATGACGGGACGGTGAGAGACAACGTAGTGTAACGTTAAACGAACATAACAAGGCTTCTAAATGAGAGCGACATCCACCGTTACGTTACACGGAAACACACCGTGTTAATAATAAGCCGACCACCTCACGGTACCGCCAGCTGTACGCACATCTGTTTTTAAAGCGTGTTTGCACATCTTCTATTTCTAACATTACCTTTTGAACTTTTTATCTTTCAAAATAAACCTGCTAAAAGATCCATCTGTCGCCTGTTCCATCATTATATATCATTATACATTGTTATAAAGTAACAAACCCAGTCCCAGTTTATTACATTATCAAGCAATTAGCAAACTAAATGAAATATAATCTCATTTTATTATGTTTGGACAATCTCTTTCATTATCCAACAGTTGCCACATGTCCAGGGGAAAAACTTTAATAGCCCTACTATATGAAGCAAATATTTGCTGGGATGGTAGAGTATATAAATATAATTAAAATATACATTTCAGTCTTCAGAAGTGTCTAATCCTTTCGTAAATGTAGCCTATAGTATCATATTAGATGGTAGTCTAATATATGATAAATGGGTGCTGTAGATAGACAGAGGAAAAAAGGTTAATGTTGATGAATGGATACTGTAAATCTGTACAGTATGTTGTCTATGTTTTTGCATATATTACAGCTCCATACATGTAACAAAGTTAGACATTTTATAAAGCTAAAAATGCTGTGTGTACTATATTTACACTGTATCCCAAAAACATGCATCATTCTGTGACATTTTCTGTTTTTGCTCAAATTGATGATGCTACTATCATCTCCTCTCTCTATAATCCTCCAGAGGTGTAACCCCTCCGCCCGTTTCTAACACCTGAACTAATTGGTATGCATTGCTCCCGGGTGTGACCCAGGTCATATCTGATTTGTCCTGACCAGGGTTTAACCAAGGTTGACTGGCTTGGTTTGAATTGACAAAAGGGACCAGGGTAGGTTAACCCTGGTCCAACCCTGGTCATTGGTGTGAAAGTGGTATAATAGAGTGCTGCAGGAATGAATTCACATTATCCAAACCTGCATTAAACTTCTTAATGTAAACCAGCTGCAGTCACTGACCTGACAGGGAAATAAAACCAGTAGTATTATTTATTGTCAGTTGATTGTTTGTGTGTGATTAGGACCTGACTCCATGAAGCCACAATGTTGACTGAGGGAAAATACTTAAAGGTCCCATATTATACTCATTTTCAGGTTCATACTTGTATTTTGTGTTTCTACTAGAACACGTTTACATGCTGTCATGTTAAAAAAAAACTTTATTTTCCTGATACTGTCAGCCTGAAAATGCCTGTATTTACCCACTGTCTTAAACGCTCCGTTTTAGCGCATTTTGACGGAATTGCAACGAAATTACAACAGAATTGCGTTGCTAGGCAACAGCTTGGGTCCATGTGTACATCCTGTCAGCTGATGACATTCACATATACTGCAACCAGGAAATAAACTGGGACACATTTAGAATGTTTACGTTTTCAAATCTGTGTAAAGGGTCTAAATATTGTATATGTGTGACATCACGAATGGGCAGAAATCCTGACAGCTTGTTTCAAATGCAGAGTTTCTGAACACGGGCTGTGTGTATTTCCCTGTGGATTGAGTGTTTCGATACTTTCACAGTATTTATATAGGACTTAAGCCTGCTTTATAATAAAAAAAAAAACATGAAAATCTAACTTTTTTATAATATGGGACCTTTAACAAATACTGTACTCATGTCAGAGAGGTTACCTGGTGGAGCCTGTATATAGACACTGGGGCCCTGTCAGTGAGGTTGGGGTCCTGTCAGGGGCCCCTGAGCTAGTCTACATTACAGATGTTTATTGTTTCACAGCAGGTGCTCTGTGTTTCCTCCCTGCCAACTAAAAGAAATAAAACCAACCATAAACTGCAATAACATCACAATGTGGCCACAAGCTACACACACACCCCTGCATTAACGGTTTCAACGGTTTTAACGGTCTTCTACAACGTGTAACGGACAGTGTGTGTGGTGATGTGTCGCTACAGCACACAGGCTACGGAAGAAAAAGATGTACTGAGATGAGTATTAAGCAATAATGGAGGAGGAGGAGACGAAAACTCACCAAACCAAACTGGGTCACAAGTCACGACGTGTTGCAGACAGACAGACAGACAGACAGACAGACAGACAGCGGTGAGACGTTCACGGCCGCTCCGTCCTCACAGCTGCTCTGTCTGTGTGGAAACAGCCGCTAGTGTCTGAAGATGCAGCTCACTGCAGCGCTGCGGGTTTAATGAGGTGGTTATTAATGTTACGATATTATACTTGAACACTGTGAAAAAGCAAAGCAAAGTAGAAAAAGATATATCCGCCATGCTGAGTCCTTTTTCCGGACACTACAGCAGCTCCTCCAGGGGTCTGTTTGAGCGCCCCACAGCGGCCCCTGCTGGCCCGGAGACACACCACCAGACTCCCGCTGTGTGGACATGGACTTCACTTAAATGATATTTCTGTTTTATTTAGCTTTTTATGTATTGACCTTTGTATTAATCCCCTTATTTATTTACTCTTCTGTTTAATTTCCACTTTTATTTAGTTATGTATTTATTTTTATAATTTTTTTAATGTATTTATCTATTTTTGCATTTATTTTTATTGATGTGTGAATAAAGAAAAGAATACAGAAATAAATATGTTTGGGGAAATAAATAAGGGGTGAAATGCAAAGGGGAAATCATGCATAAATAAATAAATATATACATTTAAAAATAAATACAAAATAAATATAATACATGCAAAAATAAATAAATACATAAAAAAATACATAAGTAAATAAAAGTTGATGTTAAACAGAATAGTAAATAAATAAGGGAATTAATAAAAAAAGGTAAATAAATAAATAAGCAAATTAAAACAGAAATATTGATTTATGTCGCATTTAATTAATTAATTAATTGATTAATTTTACAAAAATAAATCACAATTTGAATATACTCCAGTACAAGTAAAAGTCAAAATTTTACGGAAGTATGCAAAAAATAATAAAGAAAGTTGGCCTTCCTTCTGGCCTGACATAAAACTATATTTCTGTTTTAATTAGCTTTTTTATGTAATGACCTTTGTATTAATCCCCTTATTTATTTACTCTTCTGTTTAATTTCCACTTTTATTTAGTTACGTATTTATTTTTATAATCTTTTTAAATTTATTTATCTATATTTTTTTATAAAGAAAAGAATACATACATAAATAAATTTGGGGAAATAAATAAGGGGTGAAATGCAAAGGGGAAATCATGCAGAAATAAATAAATGCTTTAATACATAAATAAATACATACACTCAAAAATAAATATAAAAATAAATACAATACATGCAAAAATAAATAAATACATAAAAAATACATAAATAAATAAAAGTTGAAGTTAAACAGAATAGTAAATAAATAAGGGAATAATACAAAAGGTAAATAAATAAGCAAATTAAAACAGAACTATAGATTTATGTCACATTTAATTAATTAATTAATTAATTAATTAATTAATTAATTGATTAATTTTACAAAAATAAATCACAATTTAAATTTATACTCCAGTACAAGTAAAAGTCAAAATTGTACGGAAGTATGCAAAAAATAATAAAGAAAGTTGGCCTACCTTCTGGCATGACATAAAATGATATTTCTGTTTTAATTCGCTTTTTTATGTATTGACCTTTATATTAATCCCCTTGTTTATTTACTCTTCTGTTTAATTTCCACTTATATTTAGTTATGTATTTATTTTTATAATTTCTTTAATTTCTTTATCTATTTTTGCATTTATTTTTATTGATGTATACATTTTTTTTGTATACATTTTTTCATGCATTTCTGCTTCATTATGCAATAAATGTAAAAACAAATGTGTGAATAAATGTATAAAGAAAAGAATACAGAAATAAATAAGTTTGGGGAAATAAATAAGGGGTGAAATGCAAAGGGTAAATCATGCATAAATAAATAAATAAATAAATGCTTTAACTCATAAATAAATATATACATTTAAAAATAAATATAAACTAAATACAATACATGCAAAAATAAATAAATAAAAAATAAATGCAAAAATACATAAGTAAATAAAAGTTGATGTTAAACAGAAAAGTAAATAAATAAGGGAATTAATACAAAAGGTAAATAAATAAGCAAATTAAAACACAAAATATTGATTTATGTCGCATTTCATTAATTAATTAATAACTACATTAATTTTTAATATTATTTTTGCTACTTTTAATGGCATATTTATTTATCTCGTCATTTATTTATTTATTTTTTATTTTGGCAGGTTCCGTTCTCCATACCAAAAACATTTACCTCCATTGTATTGGAGCGGAGGCAGAAATCTAAGAGATTAATAGCTCAAAACCTGGACAAATAAAATGTGGGGCAAGCAACTCTTTACTTGATAACATATGGCAGTTCCGATTGCAGTGAATGTACTTTGCCTCTGATTGATCTCTTACATAATTGTTTAATAATTCAACTACCTGCTTCCGTCAGTATCCTCGAATGCTCAACTTCATTCAGGGAAAAGTCAGACACTGAGCAGAACATTGAAACACCGATAGATAATAATTAATAGACAACAGCTGATAAAGCTCTGGTCCTTCCCTGTTTACTACTTCTTTAATAAGAGACACACACAGGCCTGGTTAAGAGAGTTCAGTGGGACAGTTCAGGGTCACTGAGGCAGTAACAAAATGTTAAGGCACATCTTTAATTCAGTTAATGTAACGTAGAGGATGCTCCGAAGAGACATGTTCACTGTCTCAGTACTAAAACAGACCACAAAGACACGCTGTTAAACAATGACCATTTATTCACACACTGTAATGGGACTCAAAACAAGCGTGACAGAGTGAGGGAGGCTGCTGGCTGGCTGGCTGGGAGGGGGAAGAAATCTTTAAATTATACATGAGCAAAAAACTTACAGATGATTTTGAGTTTGCACTCGGTACAAAGTACATGTGTGCCAGCCTGGCTGCTGGAATTGAGGCCAGGGTGCAGATAGTGGGGCCTTAAGACTCAAAGTTCAATCACACTCAATAAAATATCCTGTCATCTTATTCCACGCTCATTCACTGCAGCTTATTTTTTCATGATTCTTGTTCAACGATCTCCTCCTTTTCCCTCTCGTCGTCGGTCAGTGTAGCTCGCTCCAGTGCTGTTTCACTATTTGCTTTGAATTACACAAACATGGCCGGAACTACACACAAGTAAAAAGGGTTTCCCTGTACAAAATCCGTCTTGAAAACACAAACATACACACGATGGCACGCTTTGCTTTGCAGTGAACAACAGAGATGGATGAACAGGCTTCTAAGCTGAGCCGTTTATACACGGCATGCTTGTACGCACACGTGTCACACTCAAACTTGTAAAAAATTAACAGAAGAAAGATGAAATGCGTTGGGGTTCGGCTCAGTGCAAGCATTATGGCTTGGGAGGCTGTGGTATAAGGAGCGCTGACAACAGGCAGTAGACGGTACAAAAACATGGTTTTCATATATTCCGACCCAAACCCCAAACATCACATATCACTCTCAGAAACCATACAACACTCTCACTGAGAATGCCTTAAGATCTGAACAACCCCCGCCCACGCTCGCTCTCCGTCCTTTATCAAGTTAAAAAAACTGTGATTATCGATTGTTATTTTTTTCTTTTTCCTCTGTGTGGTGGTATTTTAAAGCTGACAGCTCCGTGTTTGTGTACATGAACCAGTCTGTCAAGAAAAGCTGCTCACTTCTGTGCCGTCTTGTAATGATTCACCGCAACCTTGAAGTTCCTCTCTCCCAGTGGGAGGTACTGAAATGGCGCATCAGGGAGTGCATGCGTGTGGATTTGTGCACTTTAGTGTAAATACAGAAAACAGAGAAGAAGCGTTGTGCAGCAATTCCACCAGTCGAAGTCTCTCCTCGTCATTTACACAGACGGACTCATGTAGTGGCAGCTCTCGTTGGAGAGTCTCTGGAATAGGCATGAATATCTGGTGGTGAATGTGTGAGAACAGTAACTGTGTGTGTGAGCACAGTGACACGGAGGCGTAAAAGAGAAGGAGAGTAACACACACACACACTCGTCGACACAGTGAGGATCTTTGTGAACGAGGGGAGAAGGGGAGTGAGAAGTTTGGGTTCAGTTCTTTGGGGCATGAAGGGCTGTGTCGTCACCAGTCCGTCCCACGTCTCCTCACCTCGTCCTCCCCTCTCCCCCGACGCCACCGGCTCTGTCTCCTCTAGTCCAAACACACACCTCCTTCATTTTGTGTACGTGTGTGTGTGTATCGTTTTGTGCAGATTTTGTCTCTAGAGTCAAACGAACGAGGAGAATCCCGTCACGGGGGTGCGTGACCCCGGAGGCGGGTTGGTGTTGGGGTTGACGTGTGTGTGTGCAGGCTGCCCCGTGGGTGTGTACGCGCCGCCCGTGCTGTGCTGTGTGACCACGGTCTGGTAGTAGGGCTCTGCGTCTGCGGTGGCGCACTCCTCGTAACCAAAAGGAGTGGCGACTGGTTTAAGGCTTTTGGGCTGCCGCTTCCAGGAGTTGTAGTAGGTGGGGTCGCTCATGTAGTGGTTGACGAAGGAGTGCTTGGGCTGCTCGTCCTCGTAGTCGCTGTCTGTCAACTACATATAAACACACACACACACACACACACACAGCAGCGGTTAGATTAGAGTTTATCAGAGAGAGACACACACAAATCATGAATTTTAGAGTTGGCACAAACATGGGGCAAGGCTGGAGTTGAACCGAAGACACGTCAGCGGCCCTTTGGCCAATTCAGCATGTTGAATCGGTGGAGGCGGTGGTTGGAGACAGCTCAGGGATTTTAGCCATTTAGTCTAGCTTCTCTTTATTTTTCACTTCCACCTTTTCTTTTCTTCTTCCACAAGCGAGACCACAGGCTGACAACACACGTACAGAACAAAGAACTCAATTTCTACTTTCAAAGAACTTTCTATCGAACATATTCCCAGTTCAGACAAGATTGTTTAATCAGCTCTCACAGCAGCGTGAAAACGGAAGGCTGGCTCGACTTTCTTTCTTTTGTGTTACATTTTTTATAAAATCAAACAAATCAAGAGCCGCCTGGTGGCCTCGGGGTAAGAGCGCTGACCATATACTGCAACATCCTCGGTTCAAATTCTCTGCCGCATATTGCCCTCCATTTGTGCCTTTATCTGATAGCACAACAGTGTAGACGTCGTGATTACATGGGATGTGTCTTAACTACTCAACTACCAGGGCGCCCGGTAACACAGGTTTCTTTCCCATCAGGCGAACAAAGCCTTTGAATTTGAGCGAGAGAGACAGATAGAGAGAGCTACCTCTGACTCAGAGACCTCGGTGGGTTTCTCAGTGAGTGTGGTGCTCTCAGTGAGCACCGCTCCGTTGTAGTTGTTACAGATGTCCTCGTCAGAGTAGTGGAGACCACCTGGACTCGGCCTGGGAGGAGACCTGGACGCACATTAACAATAAATGTAACATCCAAAAAAATCAAATAACTTGAACAATTCCAGGAACGTTTGTGTGTGTATGTGTGAATGAGTGAGTGCACACCTGGTCCCGTTCTTTTTCAGGAAGGAGTTCTTGGTGTTGAGCGTTCGGCTGTTGAGCTCCAGAGCAGTGAAACCGCCGTTGTCCAGCGTTACCGACTCCTCCGCCGTGGACACGTGCTTCCCTGGAGGAGAATGAAAGGAAGTAGATGCAATATGTTCAGATTAATACTGTCACGATATCAGATTTTCACTACACGATTATCGTGGCCAAAAGAATTCACAATAAAACAATGTTTTGCCAAATTATTTACACTAAAAATATGAGTGGAGGGAGATGGAGAGAGAGTCTGGCTTAATCCCAATGTCCCCTCTAAGCCCTTAAGCCCTGAACCCCCAGGGACTTGACTGTCGTCACCGTGACAAAAATCTGTCTGTCAAAAAATCTATTTACTTGTTTTTGTCAAACTTGATTAAAGAAAATGAAAATAAATGGTTGATGAATAAACCAGGTGTGTAACATAATCTAATGCTTGCATTACTCTGATTTCATGTGTTTTTTACGTACCATCTTAAATCCTTAATGTTAATGTTTCTGTGTTAATTTAAATATGCCAGGCTGAACACCCATGAGCCATCCTCTTTGTCTACCTTTTTTTTTTACGCCTCTGGGCTTCCCCTGGTAACCGTGGTAACCCTGTGTTTAACGTCACAATGCTATGAATTGTGGGTAATTCCCTCAGGCAAAGTTTGCAGAAATGTGGACTTATGGAGAGTGTTCATAAAGGGCTCAAAATGTCTGCGAGAGAGCCCTCGCGGACTTGACGATGTGACAGTGGGACAGCCCTAAACCCTCACGGATTTTGCAGGAACGCGGCTCAAAATCTGTGAGTCTGTGAGGGTGCTGGATTATTTACACAATATTATCATGTGTGTATTATTAACATGATATCAATATTTCATTTTTAAATATCACGGTTATCGTCAATACCAGTATATCGCAACACTCCTAGTTCAGATAAAACTTAAATTCAATGCAGTTCAGTCACTCGTATGGGGCAGCGGCTGAGATCTTTTTGTGATATTGTTCCTCTGTACTCTGTGCAATCTCTTGTTTTATTCATCGTGTATTCAGCTCCCTCTCAGGCCTCAGAATAAGAAGCAAATGAAACTAGGATGCATAATTTGTCACTCAGGCAATAACCACACAGAATACCTTAGTAATTTATCCACCAATAACCAAAACAAATGGAGCAATAGAGGAAACAATGTCACGTTTTGAAATGGGAGAAATATGATTTAAGGTCATTTGAACCACTGCCCACTGACACAGACAGATATTTAGACCTGCTCTATATGAACAGTGCCCTGAGATAACTTCTGTTATGATTTGGCGCTATATGAATAAAATTGAATTGACTCCCACTGATTCTTCACTCTTGTTTGTGTTTGTGCTCTCTCTCTCTCTCTCCTCCTACAGCATCACTCTGTTTCATCGCTCCACTGCCCAGAGGTTGTGCCAAAGTTTCTATGGCAACTCAGATTAACAGCTGTCCCGATGTAACCCACGCTTGTCAGGGCTAACTTTGTATTACAGATGTTGGCATGCATGCACACACTCCCCCACCCACACACCCACACACACACACACACACACAAAGTGACTGTAAAAGCAGTGATGCGCCCACAACTGAGAACATCACAGGAAGCCCGAGAGGAGAAGAAACTCACATGAAAACAGGAAGAAAAGCCTCAACATGAAGAAGCGAAGCTTTAGAGGAGTAACTGGGAAACACATCAGACAAACTCAGGCTTTTTTTGTCATAATGAGAAGGGAGTTTGTCCTTCAATCCATGTCAGTAAGCATCCCTGAGTAAGACTGTGAGTCCTGCAGCTCCAGGCTGCTGCGCTCCCTGACTGACCCTGTGGAGGTGGTGCGAGCTAAAGTATAATAGAGCCGTGCAGATCTGAGCATGAAAAATTGGTTATCTTGTTTCCCTGTGGCATCTCTCAATAGAGGAGTGAATCTGAACTGAATAGGGCTTTAGTTAAAACACCTGAAATGAGAACAGCTTTTAATGTTTGCTAATTGTTTTTGTCTAATTTTATGAGACCTAATACACTATGTTGCTGATGAATGAATAATATAAGTCTGGCATGTCTGTTGTGTTTTCGTTATCTTAGAATGAGCCTTTCATATCTACATATGGAGCTCTCTTCATGGAGTCCGCCATGTTGCTCAGTACAGACAAAGCAAACACTGGCTCTAGAGAGAGACTTTCACGTTTTTACGTTACCTAAAAAGCCACCGTAGTTCTCCGACACGCTTGTGAAACTGCGGTAACGTGAGTCGCAGATTGCAAAATCGTGGTATCACTAGCTGCCGTCTGATTTCTGTTGCTCCTAAAGTAGTATTATTATAGTAAGGATGGCTTCTGAGCGAGGTGAAAGCGTTACCACCGTTTTGCACACGATACTGACTCATATAGCCGGATCAGATATCGATCACAATGGGGCCGATCTATTCAATTAAATACTATGTTTATATACTATGTATATTATATACTGGAATTTTAATTCCTGTTTACATTTTGACCAAATTGTTGCTGCATTAAAAAGGTTGTATTGTAATTCCTGTTAATTTTGAAGATTTTTTACCAAGTTGTTGGTGCACGATTTATTATTTTAATAATAAAGAACTAAAAAAATGTATATCTACGTATTTATTGGTCATATTTTGTTTTACAAAGTTAAAAAAAGCAATGTTTAAGTGAAGCCTGATGTTTCCTTGCACATAAAAGAATGATCCCAGTCACTTCCACACAGTGAGGCGTACAGCTTATTAATTAAACACTGGTATCGGATCGGTACTCGGTATCGACAGATACCCAAAACCCAGGTATCGCTATCGGTACCGGGACTGAAAAAGTTGGATCGCTGCATCCCTAGTTCAACTTATTTCAACCCTGACCTCGGTTGCCGCTGACCTTTCAAAGCGCAACCAATGAGAACAGCTTCAACTGTCGTCGTTGCCTAGAAACAGTGAATGGTTGCGCTCTCTTTGGTGACATATTTTACCTGCTGCCTCTGCAAGGCTCTGTGCCCAAACTAGCGGTGAGTGAAGAGCAAATGTCTTATCATGTGAAGGCAGCTTAAGTAGTCATTTTTTAAATTAGCTAGAATTACCTGGATTAATTCTAAAACCTGTGTTTATTAAAAAGCTTATTTTCAGCATTAATGTTAAGCCATATTCAAAAACCTACAGAGATGACAGCGGGGCTTCAGAGAGATAACATTTCCTGAGATGGAACAAGGCTGACCTTGTTTTCCTCTCTCATAGAGGCCTTACAGGTGGCAGTGGTCCTGCAGGAACAAGACTGCTGGAGGCAAGTTTGATGCATGTCTCAGCTTTTCAGAATCACAAAAAGTGGATCACATTGTAATAAATCGGTGGTGTGAGTGTGACTCAGGAGAGGAAAATGCAAATTTTGCCAAAAACCATCCCCCCTCTTTGTCACCTTATGAAGCATTACATTAGAGAATGACCATCGGAGACACCGACCTGTGCCGCAGGCCTTGTACTTGCTGCTGTGTCCATGCAGCAGCAGCGTGAAGACCAGGACCAGAATGAGGATGAGTCCCACCAGAGCCATGACCAGCAGGAACCACCACTCCTCGTAGAACGGACGCTCCGACAGCGCTGCAGACACGGAGAGGGACGGACATGAGGAGGAATACATATGAGGGAGATATCTTTTCTTTTGCTTCAAATGGAAGTTATGGTTTGTCCCCAAGGACCAGAGTCTGTCATAGTCTGTCAATTACATTTTTACAGGACTGACTCTTCCTCTTTGTACTGTCATAAAACTCATCCTGCTGATTCTTCAAACAATTGAATGAAAGAACACTTTCACTTTCACACTTTCTTCAGAGCAGTTCAGAGAAATGGAGGATGTATAAATGTCTGGATTGAAGTCTTCTCATTAATTATCGTGCCACAGATGGGAAACAAAAACCTGCAGACATGCTTTCAGGCCGTCTTCTCTTTGCACAATAAGCACAGTTGTAGTTGCACAGCTCTGCCTCTAGATGGCAGCAGACACAAACGCACAATCACAGTAACTTCCTACAGTGTTTTCCAACTGGCCAGAAAACCCCAATTACACAAGCTGGATCACCCTGGATATGTTCATTAGCCGGATCTCCGCCAGTGTGTGAGTGTGTTTGTGTGTGTGTGTGTGTTTACCAGCGAGAGCAGCAGAGGGTGTGCTCGGCTGTCCGTAACCATAGCGATTAACAGCGATGACTCTGAACTCATAGCTGATCCCCGACCTCAGGCGCTCCAGTGGTACTGAAACAGACCTGCTGCTGGGAGGGAGGAGTCTGATGAAGGAATCCCACACTCCTTCATCTGCAGAGAGAGAGAGAGAGAGAAAAAGAGAGAGAGGGGAGGTGGGGGTTTGATGAACGTGAAGACAAAGACAAGAGAGAGAGAGAGAGAGAGGGAGAGAGAGGAAGGGGGGGGGGAGGGTGATGGACGTGTAGACAAAGACAAGAGAGACAAGTGCATAATTTGAGAATTATTTCCTTTCAAGTGTCAGAATGTGATTACAGAAAATTATAAATTGTCAAATTACATTTAAAATGATGATGATGATCACTGTTATTACAATTGATTAAAGGGGTATTACCATTATTATCAGTGCTAGAATAATACCAGAGTCTGTCTCTCCTGCAGAGTGTTCAAACAGTCCCTTTCTGTGTTTTATACCTCTGGTAATCTTTATTAGAAAATTGCTGCTGACTTGATTTGCACAGCAGGTCTAAATGAATCTGGAGAAAGCTGGTTTAGTGAAGTGTTTAACCTCCCTGTTAAAGAAGCTGAACCTTTAATGCTCGTTTTCAGGTGCATACTTTTTTTTTTGTGCAGTTTTTGGTTTCTACTAAACATGTTTACATGCTTTTAAGTTAAAAACAAACAAGCAACGCTTTACTTTTCTCATACCGGCTGTGCTGCTGCACCTCTTTTCACCCTCTGTCTGAAACGCTCTGTTTGAGCTCCTGTCCCCCCGCTCCCCTAAAAAGCCATGTCTGCTCTGATTGGTCAGCTGACCCACTCTCTTGTGATTGGTCAACCGAACCAAACTCTTCAGACTCTGCTCCAGCTCCGCTCTGACTAGATTTGTTTGAGACCGTGCCAAACAAGCCGCTAGGCAGGTATTATGTAAATGTGTTACTTGGTGACATCACCACGTTATGGAAGAAAAAGGCAGGACTTGAATCAAGGCGTTTCAGGCCGTTCAGGAGCAGTGTGTCTGTGGGGGAGAGTAACTCCCTTTGGTGTGGACTTTATAACTTTGGACCTTTTACATGCACAAAAAACTATATAAAGCACAAAAAAAGGGGAAAAGCACAAAAGCATAATTTGTCCTCTTTAATCAATGACAAGAACTGGTGCATATGATGAAAAGTTAATGGTTGACCCGTGTGTGGCGTTTGTTTTTTGAGTTTACCTGATGGACGAGCCTCAATAACGTATCCAGTGACAGGCGATGCACCGGTTTCTCCCTCTGTCCAGTGGACAGCGAGCTCAGACGACGTCTTGGTGATGGACATTTCCATCGGTGACCCAGGGGAGCCTGTAGAGTGAGTGTGAGTTTTCTATCATTGTAAACTGAACATATTTGGGTTTTGTGCTGTTGGTCAGACAAGGCAAAACATCTGAAGGTTTCACTACTTTTTGACATCATATATTATATAATATTATAAGGGCTGTCAACCGATTAAAATATTTAATCGCGATTAATCACACGATCGTCCATAGTTAATCGCAAAACTTTATTGCAAGTGCATTTTTAGACAGTTGAAGTTTACTGAAATGCTCTAAAGGGCTTGTTAAATGCACTGAACATGATGGATTACAGGTAGGGCTGTCAATCGATTAAAATATTTAATCACAATTAATCGTATGATTGTCCATAGTTAATCGCTATTAATCATAATTAATCACACATTTTTTTATCTGTTCAAAATGGACCTTAAAGGGAGATTTGTCAAGTGTTTAATACTCTTGTCAACATGGGAGTGGGAAAATATGCTTGATTTATGCAAATATATGTATATATTTATTATTAGAAATCAATTAAAACAATGACAAATATTGTCCAGAAACCCTCACAGGTACTGCATCTAGCATAAAAAATATGATCAAATCATAACATGGCAAACTCAAGCCCAACAGGCAACAACAGCTGTCAGTGTGTCAGTGTGCTGACTTGACTATGACTTGCCCCAAACTGCATGTGATTATCATAAAGTGGGCATGTCTGTAAAGGGGAGACTCGTGGGTACCCATAGAACACATTTACATTCACATATCTTGAGGTCAGAGGTCAAGGGACCCATTTTGAAAATGGCCATGCCACTTTTCCTCACCAAAATGTAGTGTAAGTTTAGAGCATTATTTTGCCTTTTTCCTGGCAAGCTAGTATGACATGGTTGTACTAGCTTGGTACCAATGGATTCCTCAGGTTTTTCTAATTTCATATGATACCAGTATCTTCACTCTAGCTTTAATAAAATGAGCCTAGCACAACCTAATAATCACAAGTTGCGTTAGTGGCGTTAAAGCAAATTTGCGTTAACCTGTTATTATCACGTTAACTTTGACAGCTCTAAATATTATATATATATATATATATTAGTTGCAGCCCCAGTTGAGTCCCCATAATGAAACTGTATGAACAAATGATTGTCTCCACGACATGATTAAAGAAGTAGAAACACCAATACACACACACACACACACACACACACGCACACACATATACACAGAGTTACGGCCATGTCTACCTTGCACAGGCTGAGCACTGATGTTTGCTTGTATGGGCGGTCCGTAGCTGACCGTGAGAGCCTGAGCACTGAACGTGTACGTCGCTCCTTTGACCAGGTCTCGAACCTTCAGCCATCTCTGCCAGCTGCCCCTCACATCCACTGTCACCACTTTGCTCACTCCTGCTCTCACACAGACAATAAAAAAGAAATGTCATAGTCCTCCTCATCATGTATTTGTGTGTGTATAAAGCATGTGTGTTCATACCTTGTACAGGAGCAGTGGGCTGATAGATGACCCTGTAGCCCTCCAGCTGTCCATTAGGAGTGATTGGAGTGCCCCAGGACACATTGACACTTCCTCCGGTCACCTCTGAGAAGGACAGGTAGCTGGGCTGGCTGGGAGCTGCGGGACACATGGAGGATGACCAATTAAATAAAGGAATTCAATAAAACTATAACATGATGTTCATTTGGTTTTAGGGAACCGAACTGTGACCACTCCCTACCAGACTGCAGGGTGCGTGCCCCGCGGGGATCACTTGGCGGGCCGTCTCCAGCCGTGTTGAAGGCAGTCAGAGTGACCAGGTAAGGTGTGTAGCTGGTCAGGTTGGTGAGCTGCACACGGGTGTCCGGGACAAAAATCACCTTGACCTTCTCAGTCTGGTTCTGCTTGTCCCTCTCCCAGTAGTGGATCTGCAACACAGGAAAACACTGTCAATAACACTGGCTGTGTTTTTCCCCAAACAACTTCCACTCCTCCTGTTTTCTCCTCTTCCTCACTTTATTTCTGCCAACTATATATATTATTTACTTTCTGTCCATTCCTCCTGAGTTTCTGATCGATCCATATAAACAAGGGCTCATGAGGTTAGTGTAAACTAGGGCTGCCAATCCAATAAACTATTTAATCGCGATTAATCTCATGTTTGTCCATGATTAATTGCGATTAATCGCAAATGAATCAGACATTTTTTATCAGTTCAAAATGTATCTTAAATATATATCTATATATATTTATATATATATTATTATATTATATATATTTATTATTGGAAATCAAATAACAGCATAAAACAATGACAAATATTGTCCAGAAACCCTCAAAGGTACTGCATTTAGCATAATAAATATGTTCAAATCATAACATAACTCAAGTCCAACAGGCAACAACAGCTGTCAGTGTGTCAGTGTGCTGACTAGACTATGACTTGCCCCAAACTGCATGTGATTATCATAAAGTGGGCATGTCTGTAAAGGGGAGACTCGTGAGTACCCATAGAACCCATTTACATTCACATATCTTGAGGTCAGAGGTCAAGGAATCCCTTTGCCAGTTTGCAAATTTGGAGCATTATTTTGCGTTCTTCGCGACAAGTGAGACTGGTTGCAGATTGCAACCAACTGAAACTTCTCCTGTGTGCCAAGCGTGTAGGAAAACTACGGTGGCCAACGTCAAATTGTGAATGACCCTTTCTAGAGCTCGTGTTTGTCCGTTCTGGGCTACTGTAGAAACATGTGAAACATGCTCTGTGAAGAGGTAACGAAGGTAACGAAAACAAAACAATTCTTAATATCAGGTGATTATACACTAGAGAAAACATACTTAACATTATGTTACATTTCTGCCAATAGATCCCCTAAATGCTACACAGCGTTCCTTTAAATAGTTTAGCGTCAACTTGTAAATAGTGTTAATTATGTCAACATCCAAGTCTTAATTATGACTGGGATTTTTCTGAAAGCTCTGATTTATAACTTGGTGCCTGAAAACCAAACCAACATGGATGCCTTACATCAGCCATAGTCTGTCCTTCAAGTAATTCAAACTAAATTTGGTGTATATAGTGCACAGTATTTTTAAAGGCAGGGTGGGCAATCTTGAGAAACTAGCAAGGGTACACTAGATTTTTAAAAAAGATCCAGCAGAAAAGCCGGTCCAATGATTAAATTCGGGCCGAATGAAACGATTGGACGGGTAGCGTATTTTTTTCTTTTTTTTTAGTCAGAGCATTTGATTTATTGAATGCTGTCAGGATGTAATGAGAATTTCAACTTATAAAACGAAAGATGTTTCTAAAATCTTTAAAACCTCCCACTACCGTACAACATGAGATTTGCTCATTTGAACTGATTCAAGTAATCAAACAATCAAAATTTTAGTCTGGGAGTCACTGTCCATGCTCCTGTGGAACCAATAATCACGGACGTGACCATTAATTTTCAAGACATCAGCCAGTAATGAAGACACATGGGCTACTCTGGTCAATCCCTGCACGCTTAAATAGAACAAAGGTCACCTGGTTATTGTACCCAGTATGATGAGATTAATATCAAGACCTTGTACCGTGTGAATGTCACAACTTAATGACGCCAAAAACTGCTTTTTTCAATAAAACATATTGAAAGCTATGATGAGGTTGGTTTAAAGTTCAGACTCTGTGTTATCATTGAGGAACATTATTTCTGTGTTTTTTGGCATCTTAGACAGACCAATTCATCACTCTTGGTTAAGTTTCATATAACTGTGGTGATTTAAGAGATGTGTTACATAATTGACTTTTAAAAAATGAAGTATTGTAGTGACTTTTATATTGTAGTCTATCGTCACATACTCTTAATGAAACAGGTTGTGTATAATGAGCGAAAAAAAGACAAGCAATTTACTTGATATCTTACTGCCAGTAAACAGCCTATATAAATGCATATCCAGTAACTAAATCTGTCTGGTGCATTAAAACAGTTTGCCTCCTGCTCATAACGGCACTGGACAGGTGCATATCCGCTTTAATATTCTTTAGAGCAGGTACTTGATTTAAATGTGTGCTTTTACAAATCACCGCATGTTGTTTAATCTCAGCTGAATGTTGAGGAAACATTTTCATTTATTGATGTCGTACACAGCAGCTGAGAGCCCGGTGAAAAAGGCTTGGCTTGACATGTGGAGCTGCCTTGACTTTCCCCACACATACAGCCATATCAGATACACACTAACAGCAAGGTTACAGAGGTGGTTGAGCCTCATGCATTAGAGATGAACCAGAAAAAGTATCTTGGAAACACAAGAGCCTTCAGGGTGAAGAAATAGCCACAGCAGCTGTTACAGTACTTCTTCTCATTCAGGGTTCAAGGTTAATTTATTGTTATTGTTCAACACAGGCTTGCACAATGAAATGCAGTTGTTGTCCCATTTTGCTCCATAAGAAAAACAAAAAAAGCAAAACTATTTGTTATGGTGGAGGATGAGTTGAGTCAGCTGTTAGTTCTGTAGACGGCAGCAGGATGAACAGGCTGTGGCTGGCTGGGTATTGTCTATTGATATCCTTTGGGCTCTGCGCAGGCACCTCACCTCACTGATATCACTGATGCTCGGTAGATGGGTAACAATGATGTTCTGGGCGGTTTTAATCACCGGCTGCAGAGCGCTCCTGTCCTGACCTGTGCACATCCCAGGACAGTTTGTAATGTTTCCAGTCAGGATGCTTTCTATTGCTCCTCTGTAAAGGTTAAAGGATAACTTTGGTATTTTTCGACCTGTGGACTATTTTCCCATGTTTTTCAATCTAACTGATTACTAGGGACAACCATTTCTGAAAAGGTAAATAGACTTGAATTTATATTGCATTTTGCCTTTCTAGTCTTCCGACCACTCAAAGCCCTTTACACTACATGTCAGCATTCACCCATTCACACACACATTCACACACTGATGGCAGAGGGCAGCTGCTCACAGGCTGCAATATGGTGCTATTGGGGCAAGCTGGCACTGACATTTAGGTCCACTAAAAGTGCTTGTTTTTGCCATGACAGGTTCTGATTGTTATTATAAGTGTCTGACAACATTATGGAAAAAGTCTCACTCAAGGAGAAGTCTTGTTCTGAAATCTGGCAAGGTGACGTGTTGCTGGAAGACAACGGTGGAATAGTGGAATACATCCATGGTGGAAATGTGAGTGGCAGCCGGGCAGAGTTTGTTGTGTTGGAGTGTAGAAAGTGTAGTTTAGTGTTATCTAAAAGATTTTCAACGTCGTGGCTGCATATTTAGGTGATTTCAACAATGTGGATGAGGTCTTTGAATTTCCATGGCCACCAGTATTTGTTTGAGCCAGAATATACAGATATTCAGATTTCACAAGACTTCTCCTTGAGCGGGACTTGGACACAATAACAAACAGACCGGATCAAGAGAAAGGTAAGAAAAACGTTTTATTTCTCTGCAGGGTCCTTTCCATAATGTTGTCAGACATTTTTAAAAACAATCTGAGCCTGTCAGTGGCAAAAACAAGCACATTTAATGAACGTAACGTTACATTGACGCTGCTCTCTTGCACTCGCAGCTCGTTCCGCGGCTGCCGGTTACAGCGTTATCCCACAAATTTCAGAAATTGTTGTCCCTATTAGTCACTTAGACACAAAAACGAGGGAACATATGGTCCACGTCGAAAAATACCGAAGTTACCCATTAATAAGAACTTGGCAGGGGAATTTTTGCCTTCTTTAGTTTCTTTAAGAATTATAGCCATTCTCAAGCTTTTTCTTTTTACCAGGGTGGAGATGTGAGATGATCCTGTCAGGTTCTCTGTGGACGGTCCTGAGGGAGTTATAAGCGGAGCAAGAAGTTTTAAGTGATTCACAATTTTTCCCCTACAGTACATGCCTGTTGATGCGCAGAAGGAACTGTGTAGAATAATTAATCAAAACGACACGTTTGATGTGCACATAAGCACGGGAGGGTTCTGTGGTTGATTTACAACAGTCTGATGCTGGTTGCACTAAATGTAACTAGCTGATCTGCTGCGCATAATTGTAGCTTGACAGCGCGCAACATCACTCTAGTTAGAGACTGCAGCGGGGAGCGCTGTGCTGGCTCTCTGTAAATACACATAACTTGTGTGCACAAATTGTGGCCTCAATATATTAGGCAATATCTTTTCTCTCTATGACCACTCCCGGGCTCCGTAATAATGAGTGGGACAGAACATGGTAATGTAAGTATAATATTGTTGTTATTATTATAATTGTGGTGAAAACCGGGACTATTTGTTAGAGGGTGTTGAAAACCGGGACATTTTAGTGTTTTACAGATATTCATCCGGACTCAGGAAATCCAGGTTGAAACCGGGACAATCCCAGACAAACTGGGACATCTGGTCATCGTAGCTTTAAGTGCAAAGTCACAGCAAAATGAATATGTGCCAGAGCAGAGTTTGTTCTTGATTTGAACGTGTTCAACCACAGCACACGGACGTTTTTTTCCCGACAAGCATTCGACGACAATCAGCCACCCGGGTCCCTAATCATACCGTCACATGGCTCCTCAGCTCATTCAAACTGTAATCAGATCATGAAATTGTTGCTTTTATAATTACAGACGGATTGGACATTTTGTGTACTTGGAGTTTCTTTGTGGACCAGTGGTCAATAAGATGGATACACACAGTGAGATTTGACCAGATATTGATATGATATGATTGATGTGGTGTATTTGGCAACAGTGTCATATCAGCCAACAACAACATGCAGCAGTATAATTTTGCCACTTCTTGCTATTACTGTGAAATATCATAATAAATATGACTTCAGTGTGTAACAACAAGACACTGATCTTTACTGATGTCGAACATTTTGCGGGAATGTTTTAAAAACGGGTCTAATATTCAGATTTGTGGCAGTAATTGATATTTGAATTTATGTTGGTATTTCAGGTAAATAAATGTTTTTTTTTTTGTATAAATCTAAGTTGCTACTTTACATTCAACAGTTTTTTTCTGCAACATAAACTGTCTCTGTGCAGTTTGGTTTATAAAGTAAAACAAAAGCCAAGAGCTACTTTCTGTTAAGAGGCCCATTTTGTTATTATTCCTAACAGAAGGCACTACAAAGCACCATAAGCTATACTTACAGCTTCCAAACTTGGAAGCAGCAGCTTATGAGTAGCACTTGAGGGCAGCATTATACCATCTCTGTCCTTCCACAAGCTCTTACAATAATGAGATACAGAATATCTCATCCATATACTCAATTTAAAATCAAAATGTATTACCTTCTGCGTAAAAGGGGTACTTCCATTTACATTCATTTCTGATACTTTATTCTAATGGTTTAGTAAAAATGTCCAGGACATTTCTTTTTAATCCACTCTACTGTTGTGTAGAGGATCTATTTTGGGATTTGGTAAGAGTGTGAGACCATCAGGATTAGTAAAACAATTTGAAGTTGTCATGAATGAACATGATTATGATTTGATGAGATCCAGAAACTTAAATGGATTTTCCAACCATCTCTTTTGTTAAAGAGTTGATTTAGGATCTTAAGTCTTGATGAAAAACAGCGGTTGGATGTTTACTTTGCAAAGGAGGAAAACACTTCATCATTTTGAGGTTTTTGTTTGTGTCTGTAGCACTTCTATTAGAAATGACTGACCTATTTTGGCAGGAATAGCATGATGGATTATCTTATAAGTATGAAGAAAAAACATCTTAAAAGTTGACACGACAAGGGAAATCTACAGTTTTGGAGAGCTTAATTCAAAATATCAATGACTCATTTGTACAAATCTGCCCACACATTTGATAACGTGCAACCATTTATATGTGTTGTGTGTGTTATTCCACCAGCACAGTTTGGTATAACCTGTTACCAGGGCTGTCAAAGTTAACGCCATAATAATGCGTTAACGCAAATTTGTTTTAACGGCAACTTGCGATTTCAGGTGGTAGCGGGATCAGTTTTATAGAAGATACTGGCATCATATGAACTATAAAAAACTTAAGGAATCCATTGGTACCAACCATGTCATACTAGCTTGAAGGAGGCTAACTAAAGCTCCAAACTTGCGCTTAAAATATTGGTATTTTGTTTTGTGTTGTTAAGTGATTTCATACATTTGCATAAAGCAGCATATTTACCCTCTCCCATGTTGATAAGAGTATTAAATCCTTGATATATCTCTATTTAAGGTATATTTTGAACAGATAAAAAATGTGCAATTAATTTGCAATTAATAACGATTAACTATGGATAATCATGCGATTAATAGTGATTAAATATTTTAATCGATTGAAAGCCCTACCTGTTACCCATCATGTTCAGTGCATTTAACAAGCCCTCTAGAGCATTTCAGTAAACGTCAACTGTCTAAAAATACACTTGCAATGTAGTTTACCTTCAGTCCCACCTGCCGCCTCCTGCTCACCTAACAGAGTCGGAGTGTTAACATAAGTCAGAACCTATACATTTATTAAACATTCTTTCTTTGCTCTATTTCTCTCGTCTTAATCTCGTTAACCCTTTCCGCCTCATACTCCTCTCCCAGTGTCCGGCTGCTTCTGCTAGTTTAAACGTATTCCCTCGATCCTCTCCTCTAATCAGGATTCTACAGGGATCGCTCGCTCATCTCATTTCTTCTCTCTGCAAATATTACATTCCCTTCTTTCTTTCTCCATTCCCCCCTCTTCTCAGGCAGAAATCAATGTGTCTAAAGCAGGACAGATAACCTTGTGTTTGAAGTACTAAGAGCGAGGGGGTGTGACAGGGGAGTTGAGGGGGAGAGACGGGCAGAGGAGTGATATTGAAACCATTAAAGGATATTCAGATTCTTCCTCTGACTTAATGCTCCCTCTTTCTCTATAGGACACTTGAAGGTGCGGCAGAGCAAAGCCCCTCCAAGACAAGAGCAGAGACGTTTAAAATGCAGAGGGAAACAGAGCCGTGTGCTTTTCTATCACGTGGACACTCATACTATACAGTAAGTGCTCATTTGTGTGGTCTTTTTCTGTCTTGTGTGTGGAAATCTTTGCATATTTGTGTGTTTCACCTTGTATCCTTGGATGAGTCCATTCTGGGTCTCAAGGGGGGGGGTGTCCCAGGTCACTTCCAGGATGGAGGGAGACACAGCTGACACTCTGATAGACTGAGGGGCCACTGATGGAGCTGCAGGAGGCGAGGCGATTCGTTAGACAGTTACTGTGTGTGTGTGTGTGTGTTTGTGTGTGCGCAGCTGGGTGTGAGAGTGGGAAGTAGGAAAGAAATGTTTTACCCTTCCAATTAGAAGGGGCCTACGGCAGCACCTTATTGCTCCACTGTACCACACATATGCATGAACACTCAGCAGTGTGCACTTGAGGCTAGAGAAAAGGCCATATCACCCCATTTCATCATCCCCCTCCAGCCCTTTTCTGCCTCCCCCTGCTTATCCTCACCTCTCGCTCATCTGCATGTGATACGTATGGCCTACACGCACACACTACACACACACACACACTACACACACCCCTTGAATAGGAATGCGGCGTTGGTCTGATGGAGAGAGTGTGAGATTGTGAGGGAAATTGCAAAAACGTGTGGGTGTTACTACCATAACGTGCCAATGTGTTCACCCGCACTGTTGCTTATGTGTTTGCCAGCCTTGTAGAAGTGTGTGTGTGTGTGTGTGTGTGTGTGTGTGTGCATATAAGTGTGTGAGAGTAATATATTTGCACTCCTGTCTGTGTAATGGATCCATGGTTTGACTCTCCGGTGAAAGTTAAACAGGGGTTGGGCCATTACGACAAAATAGATGACTTTGTGCAGCTCTTGACGACATTCAGATGTGTCCAGATGAATGCACACGCACACCCTCACACACACATACACACACATAGGCACAAATACACACACACACACACACACACACACGCAAACACACGCACACACACGTACACACACACACAAGGCAATGCCACTCGAGGGGCACTGAGAGCAGGACATGAGGCGCGGACAGGACAGAGCAAGAAAGAGAAGAGAAGGAGACAAGACACAGAGAGCAGACAAAACAGAGACAGAAAATAATCATTTGACAAAACAATCCCATCTCAAGGTCTTCCAGAGGTTTCAACCATATCACACAGTCCTCAAAAGCGGATGATGTGCTATGGATGACAGTATGACAGCTACTGAGCTTGTATGTGAACGGATCCATCTTCATCACAACTGAAGTACTGAACTCTATCTGCTGATTAATACCGCCTGATACGGTCTGAAGTTAGTAAGTGGACTTTAAGATGGGATTGATCTGTTAAAATACTATTTCTAAGGTCAAGAAAGTGCTTTCATGCTTAAAAGATGATATCCTGAGAAGTAAGTATAAATTAAAAGATCACTGTAACTGATATAAAAAGAGCAACCATCCAAAGATTCAGCTCCAAACTAAATGTTCCTTTATGAAGTCAAAACGCACTAAATGTTGAACGCGGGAGCTTGACATCCAACAATAAAACAGCTTTTCTGGCGTTAAATCCTACCAGTGTAAACAGTTTAGAAACAACATGTGTATATCACACATTGAAGTTGTGACCAGTCTAACAGCCTCTTTGTGTTTCCACCTACCTGCCTCTCCAACAGACACCTCGACTGGGGCGGAGGGGGGGCTCTCTCCGATGATATTGTAGCTCGTCATAACAATCTGGTAGCGTTTGAACTTCTTTAGTTCTACAAAGAAATGAAAATACTTACATTTACATTTATACGACTTGCATGCGAAGCAACTATGTTGTTTGTTGTTGTCACTTCTTATTCTAGAAGCTGTTTGTTTATCAAGGTAACTAAAACTAAATCTAACACATAAAGATGCCAAGAGCTTTACTTCCCATCTTGATTTACTTACGTGTCAACTCAAACTGTGTTAGCGAGGCACTGCTGACTGTCTTGAATGTGCTTTTGGCTTGGGAATAGTGAGAGAAAGATGGAGGGAGACATCAGTACATGTTTCACGTTCAACAATAAATTGTGCAATTAAAATTCAATAAAATGACTGTGTTTAAGAGGAAAACGTCTGAAAGATGTTTCTTTTTAACACTCATTATCATACTTACATACATACTAAAGTATTGTAACAATGTAGCTCTATACTGCAAAACAATGCTGTTTTTTAAATTTCCATGTCCTACGTTTATTTACAGTGTTATCTTTATAAAATGAGTCAGCTGGAGATTGTGTTTTTAACTCATGGAGCTAAGGTTAGCTCCATGAGTTAACTAGTCAGCTACAGCTGATAAAATCTCCAGTTTAACGAGAAATGAAAGCCTGTCAGCCTTCATATCGCATAGGCGCAATATTCGTTAAAGGCTTAATGTGTCAAAATATCCTTCCAAATTAAAGGTGATAACTTTGAAAGTTAGAGCATTCATTTTAGGGCTGTCAATCGATTCAAATATTTAATCTCAATTAATCGCATGATTTTTTATCTGTTCAAAATGTACCTTAAAGGGAGATTTGTCAAGTATTTAATACTCTTATCAACATGGGAGTGGGCAAATATGCTTGCTTTATGCAAATGTATGTATATATTTATTTATTATTGTATATCAATTACCAACACAAAACAATGAACAATAGTGTCCAGGAACCCTCACAGGTACTGCATTTAGCATAAAAAACATGCTCAAATCATAACATGCTGACTTAACTATGACTTGCCCAACCCTGCATGTGATTATCATAAAGTGGGCATGTCTGTAAAGGGGAGACTCGTGGGTACCCATAGAACCCATTTTCATTCCCATATCTTGAGGTCAGAGGTCAAAGGACCCCTTTGAAAATGGCCATGCCAGTTTTTCCTCTCCAAAATTTAGCGCAAGTTCCAAGGGATGAATTCTTTAGGTTTTCTAGTTTCATATGATGCCAGTATCTTCACTCTAGCTTTAAAACTGAGCCCGCTACAGCCTCCGAAAGATCGATTGTGTTAGTGGCATTAAAACAAATTTGCGTTAACATGTTATTATCACGCTAACTTTGACAGCTCTAAGTAATATAGCAGCAAACAACTATTAGCTATATAAAGTTATAGAGGAGTAATGTCTACCTGAGCAGAGCATGAAGTTGTGTGAATGTAGAGCATGTTAGTCCCAGTGTGTGTGCCCCACCGACTAGCTAATGGCCGCCACTCTTCACCGTGCTCATACGGCGGTTATCGCTGATAACGCCGTCCCGACCCAAGGCGTAGCGTCGCGTAACACCCACCCTCCGGTTCCCCCCAGGTTAACACTGTTAGCTCTGTCAGCACTGTTGATGTTGTTTGCACTGTTCGTGCTGCTAGCACTGTTAGCTGCTAGCCACCGGCTCAGCCGTCGCCATGTTGAGAGCTGTACGGAGGAAATCCCTCAATCATGGATATGCTCTGAATTTGAAATTTAGCACCTTTATATATAGTCGTGCTGCAGAGATGTCCTGGCCTATGCATCATATTCTACAGATTTAAGAAAACATCTTTTTCTGGTACAGATCCCTGCTAAAATCACACCATAATCATTTTCATGTTATTTACTTAAAATGAGAATAACAATGTACAATTATCATTCCCTGTAATATCACAAATCATACCACAATTGCAAAATAATTGCAATTAGATAATTTTTTCGAAATCGTTAAGCCCTAATAGAAATGACACTATAAATGCTGCGTAATTGCAGCGCAAGGACAATAAAGTCTGACAGGCATAGCAATAGTAACTAAGTGGGGGTTGGATTTAGCGAACATTTAACATTAGTCTCAGTACTACTCACTTGTAATGAGGGCACTTGTGGTGTTGTTTTTGGTGGCCTGGACTTCTGCTTCAGTGAAAGTGGAGGTGTTTACTGGGAGCTCTCTGTAATACAGCCGGTATCCAGTCAACACCCCGTTAATGCTGTCGTCATTGGGTCGCTGAAAAACATGCAAACAAGCACACACAGAGAAAAGTATTAGTACTCCATTCCTAAAAAAAAAAAAAGAAATCTGCACTGAGCTCATTTTCATTTTCTTGGCGTAGCGAGGTGACTGACAGGACGCCGGCGGCTGGCAGAGCAGTATTTTATCAGCAGAGTCCACTTTAAAGGGCTGGTGGATTGGTCCGGCTGTAACCCGCACAGACAAAGTGATGCTTCAGTGGGTTTGGCACTCTTGTAAAGGATGATGAAATTGCTGGTGACTTTGTTTTTCATTGCCTCCTTCTGCTTTGACATAAGGCTAGAAGGAGTGAGAGAAGACACTTCCAAACCGAAGAGGAAGAGTGACAAGCAGAGAAGCAGCTAGGCTGTGTTTACTGTCTTCTCACATGTCACGGTTGCTCTAAAACCACCTCTATTTCTCCAGAACTCTCTCTCTTTTTTCCTCTGTTGTTGGACATTGCTGATGTTTGCTTCTCCCACCCTCTAACAGCTCTCCTGCTGGTATATCCTTATTAAGAGTTTGAACATTTTTTCTCCCCCAGCTAGGACGATCTGTCCCTCCGTCTGTCCGTCCCTCCCTCTTGAGATCCCTCCAATCTGTCTGTGCTGCCCTCTGACCTCTCCTGGTTCAATAAATAATGATAATTGCATCCACATACAACACGTACAAACACTGCATACAGTTAGTCTGCAGGGGTCTCATTCTCCAAATAGGTGATTAACCTGCACTCAGAGTTGCATTGTGCAGCTCTGTGTGTATATACTGAGTGTGTATCTGTCTTCATATACCTTCCACTGCACCAGGACTGAGGTAGTGGTTGTTGGTTTCACTGCGAGGATCACTGGAGGCTCGTCAGGCACTGAAAAGAAAAAATAGAGAAAGAGAGTGAGGAAGAAAAAGACGTAGAGACTGTCACTCTCTATTATGTTTTCAAATCCACATATTTCCTCGTTTTCCTCCTTCTTTCCTCCCCAGTGTTCCTAATCTCTCACCATCCTGCAGAGTTGTAACAGCCTCCGTCTCTTTGCTGAGGACGCTGTCTCCTACATCGTTGGTTGCCAACATCCGAAACTTGTATGATGTAAAGGGCTTCAGTCTGTAGACACAAACACACACAGATACACATGAACAGATGGACACAAAATGCAAATAAATATGAATTTAATATGATTCACATGCTATTGATTTCAGCCTTACACCTCTCTCTCTTTCTTATATATCTATCTTTTTTTTTCCTTCGTCCCATTGCCTGAGGAAAGTTTGCATTCATTAATTTAAAAATAATATTTTCCTTTTATTTCAAATATATTTTTGAACAGAATTCGGGCTTAAATTGATGAATTGGTTCATTTAAATTGAACGGCTGCTGGGTGTTTGTACGTGTTGCTCCATGATTCTCATGTAAGATTCGCAATATGTTTTCAATGTGACTGAATTATTACTAGAACAATTGATTCATGCTTTGCGTTTGTAATAGAGCGGTGCAGGAATGAATCCTAAAACCCGGAAAAGAGTTAGCATTTTAGCACTTCCGGTTCCCTCGTCTGGAAGTCAATGGGTTTTTAGTTAGAAGCCTGAAATAAGGTCTGCTGTTAACACAAGCTGAAGAGATTTTAACGTTTTGTTCTCCGATATAAAATACTTCAATAAATATCCCAATAGTGAATTTTGAAGCTTTTATATGTCTTATAAAAGGCGGTTGCTAACAAGTGGCTAAATGACACTATTAAACGCCATCACGCCGACCACTGGACTCGCCACTAAAAGAGCCGAAGGCCAAGTGTCTTGGAGCTCTTCAGGACCAGCTCTGCCTTACAAGCATTACCGTCAGCGAAAACGTTTCTCAATACTCACAATGAACCTTCACACATCACAGTGGATGCACCAATCGTTAATTCACGTCTCCTGTTATTTATTTTTTTTTGCTTGAAAGATGTGCCATGGGTGAGCATTGCACCTCAATGTCTCCTCTTAGCATCGCGCCTGCGCTTTATTGTTTCACAGTTTATATTTGGACTCTTATTAGCTCATCAGTCACCTGTAAAGAGCTTTGAATTGCACTTAACTATGAGAGGTGCTATACAAATAAATCAAGTTTGATCTGCTTAGTAGAGTAATCACGGGGAGATAACTGTATACTGATGAAAACAGTGAAATTAGTTCATATTGCAAGTAATATATGAAAATTTAATAACAGCAATGCCAAAGCTTTAAAGTACCTGGTGGGATTTTCATAGTAAACAAACAGATTTTTGTTTCCACTAAAGGTTTCTCACTAATGAGCATTTTGAGTATTTGTAAGACCTTAAATCTAAGGCTGCAACTAACGATCATTTTCATTGTCCATTAATCTGTTAATTATTTTCTTGATTAATTGATTAGTTGTTTGTTCAATAAAATGTCAGAAAATAGGGAAAAATTAAGATCAGTGTTTCCCAAAGCCCAAAATGATGTCCTCAAATGTCTTGTTTTGTCCACAACTCAATGATACTCCGTTTACTGTCATAGAGGAGTAAAGAAACCAGAAAATATTCACATTTAAGAAGCTGGAATCAGAGAATTTAGACTTTTTTTTATCTTAAAAAATTACCCAAACCGATTGATCGATTATAAAAATAGTTTGTGAATAATTTTATAGTTCACAACTAATCGATTCACTGTTGAAGCTCTACTTAAAACATCCTTAACTTTTTAAAACTTTGGGAATATCTTCCTACAAAACCATCTCCTCCATCACCCCCCCATCACAGACATATTTTTGCTCTTTTAGTGGCCTTTGAAGAGCAGACGAGGTCCTGAATAATAATCGTCTTACACCTTTCCTAATTGTCTCCCCTGCCAAAGTATTTTTACTGCCATGCTACCACAACATCTTATCTGCATTTCTCCTCTGTGCAAGGTGAATGCATTAATAAGCGCAGAATAACAATTTACATCAGTCATGTTGAAAACACTTTGCTCTAGAGCCACTTACAATCAGCTGAATGAACAGGCACCCATTGTTAGGGACGAGCTGAACGAGTCTATGGTGCCTTATAGCATGCTAATAGTTTAAATGTGCCCTCTCCTGAACACCGCGGGAAATTGATTAAAATTTAAAAAGGACAGTCGGTGGCAAAACAGTCATTTTTATTAGTCTAACCTAATAATTAACAAGATGAACACCCATCCCCCCCCTTTAATCACTGCTTACACATCTACCTGCAAGGTCCTCCTTTAGACTTTATCTACACCGAGCCTCGGAGACTACAGAGGATCAGCTAGAAACTCAGCAGGCGACACGAGCACTGCTCAAGTGTCCTCTTGTATAATAATGAGCCATGCCCAATAAGGGACAAGAAAAGGCCCTATGGGGTTGTGGGTATCGTAGGAATAAGACATCAAAGGCACCCACAGCACTGGGACGACGTTAAAGACAGTGTTTGTACTGTGTCTATGTTTGCATCAGCCTGGGGACTTCGATGTTTTGGTTTTCCAAAGATGTCTCGGTGGAAAACAACAATTAAGGACGGATAACAAGTAAGTGTGAGCGCGAGCGTGCGGAGATGTAAGCTAATTCCTCCATCCGGCGCTGCAATTAGAGCATTCAGTGATAGAATGAGCTCGAAAAAACGGCATCAAAACAATAACAGCAGCAGCGCCACCATCATCACGGCAGATAGACTCTCCCTGAGGCAGGTTGAAGCAGGCTGATGCAGCCACACTGAGAGGACGCTCTTCAGCATCTCAAATAGCTCTGTGATAGTCATGGAGCGGAAGACACATGTGGGGGAACACACACACGATACACAAGTAAAGCCTCAGCGTAGTTCTGCTACTCAAGCTTTCAGGGAAGTTGGAGCAGCCGTCGAGTCTGACCACCATCACCTGCTGCCATAATGACAGCCTCACCAGGGAGAAGAGGATGGAGGGATAAAGAGGGAGGGATGGAAAAGGAAGACATGGAGCTCTCTTCCAGGGGATGAGTGCATGTGATCGAAGGAAAAAATACATGCATTATGTTTTTTGAAAGCACTAGCTGTTGATGGATGAAGGGGGGGAGGGAAGGAGGTGGGGACAACAAGAGGGATGATGGATGAAAAGGTAAAAACGGTTGTAGAGAGAAACCATGGACAAACAGCACACACAAACCTGAAAGCGTAAAGGCAGAGTGAGGAAAAAAAAGGTAGTAAGAGAAACAGACAAAGAGCACTTCCTGCTGTGCCTGTGTGATTAGGTGACTGAGATCCTCCACGTTTCTGCAGTGATTATGATTACTCTCCCTGGTGGTTGTTTTTTTTGTGGTTTATGTTGTTTTTTTGCTCCACAAACCTTTTTGGTACTCCATGTGCTAAATAAATAAAACTTTTCCTTCTGTGTTCTAATTTTCTGTTGTTTGCTTTGAGAATTCATAGCATCCCTCCTCTCTCTCTCTGTCCACTCTCTTTCTCCCTAAGGACGCATAAACATTACAGGATTTTTAAACAAGATTTTGCTTTAACTAATTCATGTCCAGCAAGTCATGCTAAACAAAGCTTCGATGTTAGGGATCTGTAAGTATACAGTGGCCCTGAGAGCTCAACGCACCGTAAATACACACAACACAAGCAAATGAAGAAACATCTTCACCAACTTGACGAGACACGGAAACATCGATTTGACGAGACATGCGCAGCATTTAGAAAAAAGGTTGCAAGAAGCTCACAACACAACGGACACACAAGCTTCTCTGTGCTGGATCATCAGCCGTTCTGGGACCTCTCTCTGGTTGTTGGTGCCTCATTCCACATGATGGACCTGGACCTCCGTCCTCCAGGAGATTTAGGGCGCTGACTTTCATTGACTTAACGGCCACAGGTGTCGCTGTTAACAAGCAATTTCTGATTCTTACATAGAGTCCCTTTAACATCATGAACCCCTGATTTGGATATTATTATGACAGATTGCAGATCTGCTGTTATACAGTATGAAAGACTTCATTGAAGTAACGCTGGGTTGCTACCATAGACTGTATATAAGAAGTGGACGTAGTCACCGTGACGTCACCCATTGGTTTGTGGACGCTGTTTTGAAGCCTCGAGTTCGGCATTTTGGCCGTCGCCATCTTGTTTTTTTGCAACCAGTAGTGTCACGAGAGGGTGGAGCTAAGTACAACCGAACACTGAATAAGCTATTTTTAGGCGACCAAAATATTATATTAATTTTCATGAACTGAAAATACACTGTGAAAGGGTTAAAGTTGTAAGACGAAAACACGAACAACAACAACGACCTGTCAATCACAAGGTAGCCACGCCCTAAAGCATCCCCTGCTTTATGGTCTATTTGACCCTAAATGGGAACCTCATTTACTAAATGAACATCATGCTGTATTGAATAAGACTTGAAACTAGCGATTGAGACCATAAACTCATGTTTACAATGTTTACTGAGGTAATAAATCAAGTGAGAAGTAGGCTCATTTTCTCATAGACTTCTATACATCTGACTTCTTTTTGCAACCAGAGGAGTCGCCCCCTGCTGGCTATTAGAAAGAATGCAAGTTTAAGGCACTTCAGCATTGGCCTCACTTTTCAGACCAGAGGTTGCCCACTGGTTATTACTAGCCAGTACTGCTAACGTTTGCAGTTTACGTTAGAGCAGAAACACTTCCGAACAATCCATTTCTTACACATTTGCTCGTGTTTTAGGTTGTGGAAACGCAAAAATAGACACCACCCTCCAACCTCTTTAAATATTGAGAGTGCAAAGCTTGACAGGTCTGCTGCACATATTTATGGTTGCTAAGCTATGATGAGACAATTACTACCCTCTCGCCACACGAGCAGATAAGTGTTTGTGTGTGTGACTGCACATATGTGCACATGTGTACCTGTCAGTGGTCCAGGTGGTCACGTTGTGCGGGATGTCAGCGGTGTGTGTGTTCCAGGCCCCGTCGGGCAGCTCTTTGGCCTGCAGAGTGAAGTACCTCAGCGGGGAGGAACCTGAGCCACCCGTCACCCAGTGGAGGCGGAGGTGGCGAGATTCAACCCCGTCCTGAGGAACAGCCAACTTCCTGGGTGGCTGGGGACGCTCTGTAGAAAAAGGGGGAAAGAGGCAGAGGAGAGATGAGAGGGAAAGAAAGAGGGATGGTAGAAAAAAGGATAAGAACGGGGGAATTGAAGTGCAAGCAGGAGAGGGAACTTCGTAAAGAGCTATAGATAAATAGTTGGGTCACAAATTAATGCCCAGAGCACCACACATTACCACAAGTTAAGAAGGTGCTGGATGCAAAAAATAGAAAATGAAAAAAAGGTCAAAACATCCACTACACGCTTATCTCCATCGCAAATGTGTTTGCGATGGAGATCAAATACGAGCACAAGCCTCCAAAACAGCTTCAATGCTCATATTTTAACTGTAGTAGTGATATCATACATTTGTGTATATGTGTGTGTGACAGGCTAGAGACGGCACAGCTTCTCTTTACAGCACGAATGTGTTTGAATTAGAGGTGGATACATATTTGCTAATATCTGCTCTGCAGTCACAGTTATACAGGGATACTTCGTCTGAAGTCTTTGTCAAATACATGCATACATGTCAAAAGCCAATTATAGACATTGCTAGTGACCAAGAAATTTGTTTTCTATGGTAGAATTCAAGCTGGGGAAATTTAAATGACATTTAAAGATATAGGGTGTAGGATTTGGTGACATCTAGTGGTGTGGTTGCAGACTGCAACCAACTGAGTACCCCTCAGCTCACTCCTCCCTTTCCAAGACTGTGGTAACATGGGCCGCAGAGTGCAAAACCGTGGTAACGCCGTTCGCCTTGTTCAGAGGTCATCCTTACCATAATAACACAACTGTAGGAGCAACGGAAGTCAGGCGGCGGCTGGTGGTACCACGGTTTTGCACTCCGTGGCTCACGTTACCGCTGCTTCACAAGCATGTCGGAGAACTACGTTGGCCTTCAGGAAACGTAAAAACATGAAAGGCTCTCTCTAGAGCCAGTGTTTAGTTTGTCTGTTCTGGGCTACTGTAGAAACATGGTGGAGCAACATGGCGGACTCTGTGAAGAGGACAAGCTCCCTATGATATAAAGGGCTCATTCTAAGTTAACAAAAAAACAATGATTCTTAGTTTCAGGTGATTATACACTAATGAAAACATAGTTATGAATATTATATTATATTTCTGCTAATAGATCCCCTTAAATGTTACACACTGTTCCTTTAAGAAATCAGCTGTAACCCGGTTACTTACATGTAAATGTGCTGAGTGCTCTGTATAGAAACATCTGCATTCAATATGTTTCTCCATTCATTCATTTGCTTCCTATCTGTAAATATACATGATGACATAAATTGTCACCTGGACCAATGAAGACTATCATGAACCATATGCTGCAAATACCTTGTAACACAGGACAGTGTGACTGTTGCAATGCATACATATGTTTAAATGAAACAAGACGTCTAACCACTGCAGCATCAAAGAGACAATTTTTCAGCAGATTGCTGGTGTGTGTGTGTGTGTTCGTATTTGTCTGTGTCTTCGCTATTCAATTAGAAGATAAAAGATGAGTCTGGGAGTCAGTATCTTTGTACAACTGTGTTGGCACAAGCTGTGTGATTAGCAAATGTGTGTACACACACACGCACGCACTCACACAAACAAAAACACATGGCTGGGGGCATAACTGTTTCATTTCAGGGGCATCAGATTATCGATTAAGTCTGGAAATTAAAGCATTATCGATTCTCTCTGAAGTTTAATTAATCTGCACTTGTTCTCAAACACATACACAAGCACAGACACAAACCCACACACAGGCTCGCCTTCCTTCATTCATCCTTATCACAAGTAATTTAAGTCACATCTGTTTGACTCCCATCCTCCCTCGTGCCCTTATTCTTCAGTCCCTTCAAGACAGACTATTCTCTCCCTCTTTTGTTTTCCTGATACCATCTGTGTCTCCCTGTCTGTTCTCCTCTTGTTCCGCTCCGCAGTTAAGATCATGTTCTGATAATAAACTCATAATTGTCAGAACAAGTGCTGCCCTTTCAGCACTTACACGACTGTTTACTGCTACGCAACGGAGAGCAGAGCAGAGGAGTGTGGTAGTAGAAAGAGGAGATGGTGCTGGTACTAGTAAAGAGAAAAGATATGGTTGTAGGCAGTGCTTGAAGTGGGTCGGCATTCATCGACCGGTGTCATTTTACTACTTGGAGTACCGTGACTTTTTCTTGTGCACCGGCACTTCTCACAAAGCTGCCGGTACTCTTCTCTGCCCTATCCATATCAGGTTGTCTGGGAGATTCATAATGGCGATTCATAATGGCACAGCACCAGCGTATTTGCGCTGCGCATCATAAGCCATATGAACATAAAATCTATGTGGAGAGCGCGGCACGTGGGAGGAGGGGTGAGAACGAGGATACTGTAATTTATCAATACAGTGTTCACGTCCTTTTTGTAAAATAATTAGTGAACTGTTCGTCATAACTTTTTTTTTATTGGTGAACAAATCTAATTAATGAAACAATATTTCAAAGTTTTCTGAATCTGCTCTTTTAGGGCAAACATTAATTTAATTAAATGTTCAGACAAAGGCTGTGATATGTGAAAATAGTAAAATAATTATTTAAGTAGTAATAATAATGGTCCAAAATGATCTGGTTTTAAAACAGCAGTGGGTAGAAATGGAGCAAATATGATTAAAAAAGTTATTTTTATAAATCCTGACAGTAGTGCATGAGACGGGTAATCTGAAAAAAATCATGTGCCTCCATGTCCTCCGGTGCTCCTAACGGCATCTGCAAGATTTCACAGAATGGAAGAAAACAACCAATCAGAGCCGAGCTGGAGCCTACCGTCTCTGAGCAGCTGTCAATCACTCACGAACTCCGATCAAACGGTCAAACTAAGCAACACTGATCAAATATGAATCATTATCATAATTATCGTCTTGTAGTGTACTGTTTAGCTGTAAAATGAGAAAGCCTGAAAACATTTGAGGAGAGAAATAGGCATTATAGTAACAGAATAATGATTCATATTCGATCAGCGCTGCCTAGTTTGACCGCTTGATAGGAGTTTGCGTGACCTGTGATTGGCCAAAGTCTCACTACCTTTTTTAAAGCCTGAAAACAGATCCATGAGGAGGTGCAGAAGTCTAGTTTTCTCTCAGAGCACTTGAATTACAATATGCTGAAAGGATAATATGGATTTTTTGCCCAATGATGCCAAAAATATTCTGACTGCTGCAGGGTTTAAGTCAAAAACCTTCAAAATGTAATATCTCCTAGTGTCTTATATTCACTGTCAAAATTGAGAATGTGTCTCTTTATCCTGCTGCATAATATGTAGGAGCATCCTGACTGGGACACTGCTCCTAAAACATTAATTATACCCTACTATAAGCCTCAAATAACACAGAAAAACACTTTAACTATTAACACTAAACACACCACCTTAACCCTATAATGTTTCAGTTGGAATATTATTGGAGTATTATAGGCCTACTATAGAAGATGCATAGCTCAAGAATAACAATATAGCAATAAAACCCCAACTGATTATGACTGACACAGAATAACATGCTTAAAGAAATAATGACTAAATAGGAATAAGTAGGAAGAGATTGTTGATACCGGACGATACACACACCAACAGGGGGTGAATTCTGCTAAATATGGTTCTGTATGTTGTCCTTTACCTTATCAGTTATCACCCTCTAGGAGACAAATATCAGCATAGATACATCTCTCCAGAGGGAGTTATTTTCATCCATGCACTCAGCCTCACACACATACACACTCAAAAAGCCAATTTTCTTTTTCTGGGGATTAAGTTGGTCTCTTCTGCATCATCAGAAAGAAATCTCTATTAGGCTATTCTGTCTATCTCACAGTGAGAATGGGCCATTACGTTACTCAAGTGGAACAGGGAACCACTGAATTCTATTCTTTAAGAAACCCTGATAATGATGCTGCAGATGTTATGATATCTGATCCAATTAAAATGCACTACGCCAGCTGATAGCTCCCAACGGAATATCTGACATCATGATTCCAGGTTTTCATAAAAATTCCCTTCACTGTCACATTTTAATACAGGGCCTTTTGTAGCATTTCGATGCTTTACTAGACATACACGGTGCCGGCTGACAGAGAAAATTGGAGAGAGAGATCAGGGATGACATATATCAAAGGCTGAGAGCCACATTCAAACCAAAGTTATTCATGCGTTAGCCTGCTGAGACACCACAGCAACTGTAACTTCATTTTAAAGTGATATTTCACTTTGGTGGAATAGTTCTCGGTCAAACTTCAACACCATCTGGCACTTAAACCTTTCCACCATGTCTCTTCATCTAATGATTATATTACCTTGCTCACAGAATGTAATACTGATATGATTTGTACATATAGGATATTGATAATGAATTTTAAGATACATAAAAAAGTATGATCAGTACTTGATGTGAAAGGTGTTGCTTATAGTGACCTACAGACATAGACTGGTTGGTGGACTGCCTTTTTGAAGCCTTGAGTTCAGCATTTTGGCCTTCGCTATCTTGGTTATTTGCAACCAGAAGTGACACGAGAGGGTGGAGCTAAGTGCAACTGAATGCTAAATAAGACGTTTTTAGTCGACCAAAAAGGTTATAATTAACTTTTTTTAACTGAAAACACACTGTGAAAGGGTTAAAGTTCCAAGACAACAACATGGACAACTCCTAGACTGGACAACGCTGTGGTAGCGACCTGTCAGTCACAAGGTAGCCACGCCCTAAAGCATACTTTGCTATATGTTCTATTTGGTTCTAAATGGGACCATAATTTAATAAATGAACATCATGCTGTATTGAAGAAGACTTGAAACTAGTGATTGAGACCATAAACTCATGTTTACAATGTTTACTGAGGTAATAAATCAAGTGAGAAGTAGGCTCATTTTCTCATAGACTTCTATACAATCAGACTTCTTTTTGCAACCAGAGGAGTCGCCCCCTGCTGGCTGTTAGAAAGAATGCAAGTTTAAGGCACTTCAGCATTGGCTTCACTTTTCAGACCCACTGTCTACAGAGAGTTATCACACAACTTACAGTGTTTTAACATCTTTCAGCTCACTGTTTTGGTTTTACGTCCCGCAACTCTACAGTTTTGACTTTTCACTCTCACCGTTCTCATCAGTGTAGTTTCCAGCAAAAAAGCGCTGAAACTCCACTGTACGCTACCTTCCCATCACCAAACTGCAGACAGACACAGTTAGCAACTAGCTGGTGAACATGGTGGAGCATTTAGCAGCTAAAGAGACAGATATTTCCCTCAGGAGTCAGTGGAGACCAAAAACAGAGCTAATAGGGGAGTACATATTGGACTTTTATTCCTCAGGTGGACACAAACAAGACCACACATGAATGCTAATGTTTCTCCATAACTGCTAGATGTGCAAATATGCAACTGTTTGCTAACAAGTTCACCATCGACATTTTGAGGTAATAACATATCGGTGTCCCATTCTCAATAACTCCTGGCCCCTGAGTGGCCAGAAAAAAAATGTATTCAAAAGATGATACAAAATTTCCTGCCTGTTGTTTTGAAGCAGCATCTGAGGATGAAAGCGTAATCATCTTTAGTCCTGAGTCTACACTGGAAACAGTCAGGCTCACAGAGGACAAACACTGCAGCATAAAACTTGCCATGTAACAACACTGACTCAGCTTATATTGCATATGTATGATGGATCTGCAGTATTGACTTTTATGACTTGTGGCTAATACAGTTAAACAATATGGTAATTTTATGTGAGGGAAGCCTCACAGTTTAACAACCTGTTACATCCTAGTAAACATACAGGTCGGGCACCTTCTGTTTTGTTAACGTGTAATGTTAAATTGTTTGGTGAGTCTTAGGGTGCTGTCACATCAGGGACCCGGGCCCGGATCCGAGTACACTTGACCCCGAGGTCCAGTTTGTTTAATTTGTGTGAATACTCCGTACCGTACTTGGCCACGGTTCGTAGATCCGTACTCAAGTCCACTTGAAAAGGTGGTCTGGAGTACAGTTCATGTGTACTCAGGTACGGTTCGCATCAGGTGTGAAAACCATCTGTACCAAAACACGGAAGGGGACTGCTATTTAACGTGCGTAACATTAGCAGTCAGCGAGTAGTTTTGAAAGGACAGGCTTTTTTTCAACGCCGCCGGTCTCTTCCGAAATCTGTATCTGCCCGTAGCATGCGCCGATCTCATCCTCTGAACTGTACGGCCTTTCTGCTCAATGGGCAGAGAGAGAGACAGCGGGTGGAACAACGTGTAGAGTTGGCATATTTTCACATCAAACTCTGTGAAATAAGGGATTGGTTTGACCAAACCAGAGTTGGTGATGGTTGGAAAGACCAATGACGACGGTTTTGGTGAGTTTTATTTTGTTTCTGTGAAGCTTGAATGAAGTGTTTTACGATGCTCTGCCGCTAGAACAGCTGTTCTCAACATAAACAAATACACGTGGATGATGACGCAAGTGTACTCAGGTACGGACCAACATTATTAATGTGAAAGCTGAGCGGCAGAGGACTGGGGAGGGGGGCAATCGTACTCGGGCACGGTACGGATCAATCGTACCTAATATGAAAACGCCCTCAGTTAGTGTCTCCTGGTTAATTTGGATTTAAAACTAGTTCAAGAAACATCTATCTTTACAATTTGATTCCTGAGTATTTGCCCACTTTATCGTCTACTGCCATTTCATGCCTGCCTCACTAACACTGTCACTTGTTCCTTGACATCCTCTGTCAGTTTGTTCCAGTATGTTATTTTCTCTTGTCATCGTTCAGTCAAACATCTTTCATGAAGTGAAACCAAAAATAGCACCTGGTCCATATGTAAACACACACAGTAGCCTTCATGTATGGCAGATTAACCCCTGAAATTGTCCAATTTTGATTATTATTATGATCAGTAAAATCTTCCTTTCCAATAAATGTAAGTATGGGATATACTGAATCTTCACTTTACGTCAGTTAAAGTCCTCGCTGCTTCATTCTGAAGACATGAAAGCAGTTGATCGAAGCAGGACGAGAGTGAGAGGAGCAGAAGTCTAGACAAGATGAGATAAAAGTACCACGACCTCTGAATCTGAGGACGATAAAAACTTTTTATTTGTTTCTAAATTGAAGGAAAAAGAAGTGCACTCTGCTCATGCACGTCTTCACCTCTTTAAAAGTCAAGTCACCGTAAAAATCAGTTCTTCCTTTCTGGCCACTGACTGTGTGTTGGAGGATTCTGTTCTGTTGCAGGTTTTTAGAGACAAAACTGTCTTAGGAGAGTTACTGTCACTGCTCAGCCTCCTACATCTCGCCATCGGCATGGGCTGTCACATTCAGTGTTTGAGTGTGTTGAAATTCCTGTTATTTTCACAGTTAATACCCTACGATGAGGCCAGCGACGGCTCAAATTAGACGAAATGTTAAAAAAGAAATTAGCAATTAGAAACTGCTGCCCTGAAAGACAAAATTACTATAATTGCAGAGTGCTGATAGAAGTATTGATCAATAGTAATTACTTTGGTTTAGAATCTAAGATTTATGGCTTTCACATCTTGTTGTCTGGCCTGTGCTCTCTCCTTTTGGCAAAAAGCAGACATTCCAACTGCTGCCATTTCAACACAATGCCAGTCTCATTCTCTTTCTCACCTACAAACTGAGCATTTTTCACCCGCCCACAACAGAGCAGAGCGCCATGTGTTGCAAGACAGCTGAGTGTGAAAGGCTGATCGTCTTTGCTGTCTAAATCAACAAATATCAACAGACTGAAAGCCACAATTTTCTTTCGTCTAATAATCTGTAATTTTTTGTGATGATTTAACAAACCTCCCTTTTTTAAATGACTCCTTTTTTGGAGCTCCCGACTCTCATTAAGCCGCCGCAGGAGGGCTAACACCTGGTCATTTCAATATCTACATTTACTGCCGAGCAGCTCTTCCTCCACTGAACTTTCTAAATGTCATTTCTTCTTGTTCTGTACGTAAAATGTCCTGCACCGAAAAGGTCATTTTTTTTTTTTTTTTATCTTGTGCTAATATTAAGTGCCCAGAAACAAAGGATTCTGCATGTCCAACCACAAACTACTACTTGTTGTTGAAGCACTGATAATCTGTCCGAGCTTCATGTCCGGAGCTCCTTGCTCGCTTTCTCTAACTTTATCTCTGCGAGGACTTCACATCGTCGACCACAACTCATTACACCCCGTTAAGTACGGCTGCAGAGATCATAACATTTTTAAATGCTAAACCTTCAGCTAAGCTTTCCAGACTCTTCCTGCACTGGCATTACTGTAGAACATGACGAAATATCGTCTGTGACCACTTGAAAGTTAAAGTGAAAAGAGAGGACAAAATAACCACAACATAGTTGTACTTGTCTCCTGCAATAAACGTTCATGATGGCAAAGATTTTGCAAAGCACCGGTAAAATTAATAACATGAATCAAGTCACTTGGCTCATTTACAGAATTTCCCGTCTAATCTGGTTTATTTAACACATTTTATTTCCTTATGCATCATTCTAATAGAATGTGAATTTCATTACCGATTATTACATTGCTTCGGTGCAAATGCCACACGAGATACATGATACTTATATACAGTGGGGGTGCATGAAAAAGGCACATTTACTGGACTAGTCAAAGCTTCCAGGCTTAGACATCCTTATTCTCGTTGAATTATCCAGCAATGTAGAAAAGTCTTTTTTTTTATAGAAGCAAAATGAACACACTTGTTATACTGTTCCATTAGTGTGGGATTCAATACTGTTTCAGAATGTAATCATACTGTATCTCTTTCGATATAAAGAGAGAAAAGAGAAGACATTTAATTTTAATCTTGCGTGCCTCAGTGCGTACACACACTTGAGATGGCAGCTTTGTGTAAAGTTTCTTCATTGTCTCCAAAACTACCCCATCAGTGACCCATCAACCACATAATGTGTGTCCCTATAGGCTTTTTTCATAGCTGATATTTTGACTCAGCATAGCAGGAAAACTATAATATAACATTAATGACGACTCTGTTCCATTTAGACCTTTAGTCATTTTGCGGCTGCGGTATGTCAAAGTGCTGCTGGCCTGTTAAAGGTATTAAAGGCTTTTAAGCAATTCACTACAACATTAAACATTCATGAATGTCATTAAAGGCAGGGTGAGTGATCTTGAGAAACCAGCAAGAGTACACTAGATTTTTAAAAATGATCCAGCCAAAAAAACGAGCCCAGTGTTTCCAACTCTTTTCCATTGAAAGTAGCTAGCAGCACTAGCTCCAAAAGTCCCTAAATCTAGCAAGAAAGTCACCAAGTCGGCAACACTCCAAAGCCACTCTCCCAAAATTATCATTATGAACGTAAACAACGAACATGGCTATTGTTAGTACTAACAGCAGTCAAGCTAGCAGCTTTCGGAAGACTCCAGTGACGCGCAATGAGTACACAAGCAGAGTGCACGCACGCAGGCAGGTAGACAGAGAGATCGCTCGTCCAATCATTACATTCGGGCCGAATGAAATGATTGGATGGTTTATTACAGTTCTGCGACAGACACAGATACCGGATTTTTTTCTCTTTTTTGTCAGAGCATTGGATTTATTGATTGCTGTCGGGATGTAATGAGAATTTCAACTAATATAACAAAAAAGGTTTCTAAAATCTTTACCAACCCTACCGTTTAAGAAAACATCCCCAGGTAATATTTATCAAGACAGAGATCAATGGCATAGCCAAAGGTGTGCCAAGGTGTGCCTGTGCCACCCAAAGAAGCAGCTGGCACATGCAAAAAATCAAATGCAGAATGAATTTTCAGTTGCAGCCTTACTAAAACGAGTTACGATTACTAAACAAAACAACCCGCCACTATCCATCTGCAGACGTTCTATATTTCAACTAGTGGAAGTTGGCAACGCTACACACACATTTAGCAGGAAAAAAGTCGTGAGCAGTCGTTGTGTGTGGCTGAGACCGGGAGAGGCTTCACAGAAAGTTGCCGGGGCCGGTGGAAAACGGAGCGGCAGCCGGCAGCATCATCTCTTTCTGCATTCACTTGCACTCAGATATCGAAGTTTCACTTTTGTTAATTAGATTGTCCAAAACTGAGGTGGCAGCTGGGGTGGCTGTATTAGTGTTAAAACTAAAAAAAGGGGCCTCTCCATCTTAAGGTCCGAGGCTGAATTTCAGTCCCAGTCTGCCCCTGGATCATGTGGTAAACCCAGTTTTTTCTGATGCACACATAGTTTTTCTTTTGGCTATGCTAGTGCAAGAGATAAACTCTCAAAAATGCAGTTAATCTGCTTCATCAGAACTGCGTGGATGTGGTTAGATCAGATTTGATTGACAGTGCTGGCAACATAAGTGAACAACCCCACACTGCCGTCAGATTTCTATTCAAATATTGCTTCACTGTGATTGGTGCATGGAAGAATGTGACATCACCCTTTTCCAACTGAGCCCTGCCCACTTCAAACCGGTAAGAAGAGCACATATAAAAACACAAATAGGAAATCTCTCGTGTAATAAGCAACACTGTTTTCTACCTTTGGCAAAAAAAAAATGTGTGTCCATGTAGAGCTATATCTTTCACTGTAAGCTGAAAATAAATTTTCAATGAATAAATATCTGAAAGCAGTGTTTGATACAGGTGACTAGATTGAGGGTGGGGACCTTTATCACAAGCTCTTTCTCTCTGTGTGTTATCTGTCACTATATACTGTACTGACATTATTCCGATATGATCTCAAACTGCACAAACACATCCAGCACATCATGTTTTTGTGGCAGCTTGAGAGTTCAGGTTCCTACTAGATATTAATATATCCATGGCTACAGAAACAGATCTGATAACAAACGAGACACCATGTAAAGCTGAAGTGCATGTGTGTGTCCTCTACCTCTGCGTTCAGTGGTAACAACCAGGGCCTCCTGCTCTTCGCCCCAGCCCACGGCGGTGCGAGCAGTGAGTCGGAACACGTAGGCCTGCTCAGGGGAGAGTCCTGTGACAGTGAACTGTCGAGCGTTGGAGCCCACTTCCACTGTGGTCCATCGCTGAGGGTCCCTGCTGTCCAAGCGGTAGGAGATCTGGTAGCCTAGTGAGGGACAGGCGGAAAGACAGACGGATGAGGAAGACAGCTGAAATCTGTGTGGAAGTCTGAGTGTGTGAATGTGTTTCTGTGTGTGTGTGTTTTTTGTGGCCTACTTTAGATCACAGAGCCCACAGGAATCAAAGACAGCACAATGTGAGATTGGAAAAAGCCTGAAAACATAACCACACAATCCCACGTACCACACAACTGAAGAAACACATACAAACAAACACTTTTCTGCCGTTCCTGAAAATGTCCATATCTGCTCTGAAGAGATTTGATTCATGCAGCTGCTTTGCTGTTAGTACCTGTGTATGTATGGAGCTCTTATACTCTATACACAAAGTCATAATTCACACGTCATAGCTCACACACTGACATTCCCCTACACACACACACATTATAAAAACACAGCCTCTCCTCTGTCCCCTTGGCTGTGACCTGCAGTGTACACGGCTTGTGTCTGTTTCTCTGTCTCATGTGCAGTAGGCCATGTAATAACACTAACACCCTTCAACACATACACACATACACTGAAACCACTGATCCCCGACCAAGCTTTCCACAGGCCACTGGCCACTCACAAAGGCTCTCAATATGAAGATTGTATTGTACACCAAATACACACAAACACACACACAAGTGTGTGCCGGAGGTTCATGGTAAAACAGTCAGGATGGTAATCTGCTCAGAGGGGCCTAATCTGGTTGTGTGAGTGATAATCTCATCAGATAGTCTGATTGTATATTAATGTGAACGCAGTGTGTGGAAGATTATTGGATAACAGCTAGATAACAAATCCTCTTGCCAATTGGGTCAGAGCAAAGCATTATGTTGTGAACTGAATATCATCAGGACATCGCTGCTATCAGATACACGAGGCTGCATCTGTATTACAAAGTGACTGCGTCATGCTAGTGAAAACACATCTCTGTTTTGCATTGAAAAGATGTGACACGTACAGTATATTTCATAGCTTAAAGGGTCAGTGTGTAGGATCTGGCGGCATCTAGCGGTGAGGTTGCAGATTACAACCAACTGAAAGTCTTCCCGTGTGCCAAGTGTGTAGGAGAACTACGGTAGCCGACGGCAAATGCAAATGGCCCAATCCAAAGCCAGTGTTTGGTTTGTCCGTTCTGGTCTACTGTAGATATAAACGGCTCATTCTAAGGTAATGATAACACAACGATTTTTATTTCCAGGTGATTAAACACCAAAGAAAACATAGTTATTAATATCGTATTCCATTTCTGCCAATAGATCCCCCCAAGTGCTACACACTGTTCCTTTAAAGGGATAGTTTGGGTGTTTTGAAGTGGGGCAAAGCAATACAGAGCTATGGACAGGGAGGGCAGAATAACGTATTTTAGCCACCTAAAAGAAAGCCTTACCCAAAAAAAATTGATATCCATTTCAGTGTACGATATATTTAGAATATTATCATCGCTTTATCTTGCCGTCAGACAGCCCTTTACTTCCCCTTTGTGATGGGGAAATGTATCTATGCTCTCTCGATCTGCAGGCTCAGATGACAAAAACAGTATAGATACGTTTCACTTTTAATTCAGTTTGCCTTCGAAAAATATTCTACATACACCGTACACTTAAATGAATATACATTTTTTTTTAGGTGAGCCTTTCTTTTCTTTTAGGTGGCTAAAATACCTTTTTTTCCGTCCCCGTCCACTGCACTGTATTGCTTTGTTCCGGTGCCGCTACTCCGGTCTGTCTCTCCAAACTGGGGGCGTGCCGACCGTCATCTACTATAGGTAATACACTGACTATGAATAAGTACCTCATACAACCCCACTTCAAAACACCCAAACTATCCCTTTAATGCATTCAAAATGTGTATTTATACAAGCTTTTTTTTGCTTTTAGCTGCTCCTTGAGCTTGTCTGTGTTAATAAAAACCTCACAATGCTACTACAAAGCCTGTTGAGAGATAGTATATTCTTAGTACTATGACTGTATAACAAAGTACGTCAGAGCTGAAAGCTTGCAGAGCAACTGCAGGTGGTTGCTATGTATTATGACTCCATGTCCCCTCTCGTCATCTCTTCCATTTCTACACTACATACAAATTATATATAATGTTAAATCACATGCATCCGTGCTTAGTATTTGCATCGTTTTCAATCTATGGATAGCTTTCCACCCCTGAGGTGCTTATATTCAACCCCTCCATGTAGGTTTGTTAGCCTTTTCCCTCTAAACTATGACTGAATGATGAACAAAGAGACAATCCATGGGAGTCTAAATAGGGTTTTCCATTCTTATGATCTCAAATGATTTGGTGTTTAATGGATTGTTTTGTACTGCATTTATATTAGATTTTATGTTTAGTAGGCCCTGAAGATGTACTTAATGCTGAGATTATAAATGCATTAATTAAAGTAAGTGAGAATGATGATGACTTGATTTGCTTTATTAATCTACTCCTGTGTTTACTGCTACTGTTCTAATTTGTGTTTTTTTTTATGTTTTCCTTCTTATGTACAGGAAAATAATCATCCATCCATCCCTGATTAAATTGCCACACTAATAAATTGCTGGAACGGCTTTTGGATTTCTGTGTTTAGATGTGCACAACACACACCAGATGTTCAATGAGCCAACGTAGAACGTAGGTTTTTTCCCATACAGCTTGTACAATTATTTAATAGTATACTATTTTTGCAGATGGTCTACAAAAATCAGTTTGGTAAACAGTGCTGACAGGTAGTAATGCTTTATGTGAGGCGACAGGCATCAAACTGCAACTTTGAAATGCCACTGCCAATTAACCCTCACAAAGAGACATTTCTTTTGAGCATTGCATTGTTAGACAACAGTATACACCAACAGCACACTCAAAAATCAAATGTTTTTTTAGTATGCATACTGACTTTTTGGAGTAGGGGAGAGCCGGTACAAAAGTAATGCGGGACAAAAGAAACGTAGTGATTTTCTCCGAGCTCTTACGAGTCTGATATGACAAACTACGTCAGAACGTACAGCACGCAACACTGACCTGCGAAAAACCACGTTGATACGTTGGGGTGTTTTACCCGGAAAGCTGTTGTGGATCACGTAAAGTAAATTCACTCAAGCGGTATTTTTTTCAATGACAGGTTCTGTTTATTGTTTTATGAGTCATAATGATCATTTGAGAGATTATTTAGTACTTTAACACATCCTGAAGTTTGACATGTCAGAGTTTTTCAGTATAGCCGCAAGTCAGGTTTAACTGTCAGGAGTCTTTGTCAGGACGAAAGTAACAGATAACAATTAAATTAAATGTGTTATTATCAGTAAAGTTGTCTGAATCTGAATTACTGCTATATTTTCTTTTACAGTTATACTGTTGTTGTAAAACATTTGATGAAATTGAAAATTAAATTTAATCTTTTTTTATTAAGATAAGGACATAATATGTTTGCAATCACATATTAACAAGGGCATTGTCAGACGTTGTTTAATAAAAACAAGAATAATATATGAACAATTCAAGTTTATACCGTTGGGTTACTTTTGTCCCGATTGGCAGGGTCCAAAGTAACAATGCACAACGTCCGTTCAAAGTCAAATTATTTCGAAGTATTTACACATTTATACAAAATAACACTTGTTATTGATACAAGACACCTGTGATTTGTTGGTCACAACGAAAATGAATTTCTGTCTCTAACGTTATCTTTTAAAATGACGTTTATCTGAAAAGTGTTACTTTCGTACCGGCTCTCCTCTACTCATGTTTGTGACTTCAGTGTATGAACACACTACATACTCAAAACTTCCTTATAATTAATATGTAATATGGAATTGGGATGCAGCTTGTGGCTGTAGTATATTCACCAAGAGATCACGTCAAAACACAAATGCCTCACTGCCTTGTGCCAAATTAGATTGTGCACCTTCTGTGGACTTGTTTCTCCTCTGTCCACCTTCTGCGCCAGTCCCCTATGGGTTGAGAACCCAAGGAGAAATGAGGCAGTCATGAGCACTAAAGAAAGCGGTGCACTCCAGTTATTTGTATCTGCATAGTCTCCACACACACACACACACACACACAGACCTCGTACCCAGCAAGGACACAGCAGGACTGCGCGCTTGTGTTTGTCTCTGTGATCGAGAGAGAGAGATTTGCCCTCCCACTCATCCTTCTGTCACAGAGTGGTGTCGCACTAAATGTCCTCCCCCTTACGATACAGTCACACATCACTCACACTGTCCTGCGCGACTCCCTCCCCCACTGAGAGGACAAATACTGCTCCTTTCTCCCCCTTGTGCAACACACACACACCTGTCCCTCCTCTCACCTCCATACATCTCCTCTCTGCTGTCTCTCCCCTTCTGTTCTCTCTGTTTCCAGCTCAGCAGCTTTCACATTCCTCTCGCCTCTCTCTTCCTCTTCATTAATCTGTTCTCTCTGATTCACTGCTGCGAATTGCAGTTTCAGAAACAAGTGATATGTGTGAATCTCAGTGTGTTTATATATGAGGCTATGCATGCATTAGGAAAGGGGTCTTGCTTCAGCAGCTATAATAGCCCTTTTTCCGGGTACAAGCTTGATCACTGACACTCACACACACACACACAAGCGTGCGCGCACACACGCACGCACACACGCACACACACACACACACACACACACACACGTACATAAACACCAACAAACGTCGGCACTGAAGTGGAGAGAGCTGACCCTTATTTGAAAGCTAAAAACAGAATCAGCTCTTTTCCATTTTACGGCTTTTACTTCCTTCCTTGCCTTGAAAGATCACAGCAGTGTGCGTGTTTGTGTGTGCACTTTTAAAACTGCTCACTCATTTCCTCTATAAGCCGAACTCTGTCCTTCAGCAATTGAAAATAAATCTATTGTCACAACAAGCGTGAAAAAATGGATTATGATTTAAATGTTGTCCTAAAATATCTGGTTTCTGATACGTGTGTGTGTGTGTGTGTGTGTTTGTTATTGTACCTAATATGATGCCGTTGGGGTTCGTGGGTGGCTGCCAAACCACCCTAACGGATGACAACCGAACTTCTGGAAACACCATCCTGACAGGGGGGCCGGGGACTGGAGAGAAAAATAGAGAAGGGAGTTGGCAGCAGAATGAAACAGTAATAATATATACAAAGAGCAGCAGCAAAACAAGCATAAAAAACTCCTTCAATACCAGGGGTGTAAGGAAATATCGATACACATGAGTATCATGTTGTGTGATATCATGTTGTGCGATACTGTATCGATTCTCCAGACACTAGAGATTTTTAATTAACCTCTCAAAAATCCGATGGCCTGCCGTCAGGCCCGGCCACTATTCAATTTTTCTGAGGTTGTAGAGGGCTCAGTTTTAAAGCTAGAAGTGAAGATACTGGCATCATATGAAACTAGAAAACCTAAGAAATCCATTGGTACCAACCATGTCATAGTAGCTTAGGAAGCTAAATAACGCTTCAAACTTACGCACAATTTTGGCGAGGAAAAACTGTCATGGCCTTTTTCAAAGGGGTTCCTTGACCTCTGACCTCAAGATGTGTGAATGAAAATGTGTTCTATGGGTACCCACGAGTCTCACCTTTACAGACATGCCCATTTTATGATAATCACATGCAGTTTTGGGCAAGTCATAGTCAAGTCAGCACACTGACACACTGACAGCTGTTGTTGCTTGTTGGGCTTGAGTTTGCCACATTATGGTTTGAGCATATTTCTAATCTAAATGCAGTACCTGTGATTTCCACAGGGGTTCCATGACCTCTGACCTCAAGATATGTAAATGAAAATGGGTTCTATAGGTATCCCCTATAGAAAAATCACGGGTCTCCGCTTTACAGACATGCCCATTTTTATGCTATTCCCACGCTGTTTGGGGCAAAAACCATGCAGTTATTTGCTTGCACTATAAATGTGTTATTTTTTCCATTTCTAAAATGGTGTATTTCTGGTGTGTTCTTTATACTATAACAGTTTTCCTAAAATTTAATTTAAAAAATCCCAACATATTGCCTTGCTTACAGTATCGCAAAATATTGAGTCGTTACCCCTGTATCATGATACGTATTGTATCGCCAGATTCTTGCCAATACACAGCCCTACTCAATACTGTCATGAGAAAGAGAGTATCTCAACATTAAGCACTTATACTCTAATAAGTCAGTATGACGCTACCAAGGCACACAGATGTATGTGCATATGCTCACACACACTCATATATAGTGTCTTATACATTTTTAAAAGGCACTTCTAAAAGACGCAAAATAGAAAATGTAATTTTCTCTCAACCTCACGCCGTTCCTGATAAAAGTACATGTTCCACACCACCAAATATATGTCAGAGTGAGTGTGTGTACTGTATGTGTGTGACTGACAGACAGGATGGAGGTTCATTATACATTGCCGGGAATTGACTTCCCCGCTCTTGTTTCATCCTGAAATGAGAAAAACTTTTCAAACGTGACACTGTTTGATAGAGGATGAGGTATGAGTGTGTGTTTTTTTAGTGTGTGTGTGTGCTTGTGTTTCATTATTCAAGGAGACCAGACCGGGTTGCTGCCATGGTCGTATCTGAGGAGATATGCACACAGTAACACAAATACACACACACACACAGTGTGTTCTCCATGTCTGGGCTGTGGAGGGGGTCTGAGGGGTGAGCTGAACCCAGAGGATGATCAGTGAAGTGGGGGAAAGACTGTTGGCTGAGCTGACAGCAGAGGTGGGAAGAGGTGAAAAACAGCTACAGAGGTGAGAAAAAAAGGCAAAAAGTGTTGAACAAAACTGCTGGATGGAAAGGTCGTGTGATCAGACCGAAACAGAAAGAGAGAGAGAGAGAGAGAGAGAGTTATCCTACCATCTTCTTTGGTTCGGAGTAGTATGGGGTTGCTCTGTGGGCCGTCACCCATCCGTGTGTACGCCAGCACCTGCAGCACGTACACCGTGTATTTTTGGAGAGCCCCGAGGAGCAGCGTCACACTCCCCTCTCCTTCTGCCACCTGAACACTGGGGGGACCTTCTGGGTCCTTCTCGCTGTACAACACCTGGACACAGATGCACACAAAGACGCATTGATGTCACACATGTAATCGCAATCACAAACATCGATCAAAAGTGAACAAACATGTGGAGTTAGACCCTGAAATTTAACGGTTTGTCTGTTTGTTTGTTTTTTGTCTCAATACTTTCAGACTGTTGCGACTTGTCTGCAGCACCCAGTCCCTGTCTGTTCCTTCCTACCTAAAAAAATTCGGCTCATTATTTAGCTGTCCAGCCTGTATCTTTACTGTTTTGGTTCACCACGCTCATAGTGTTGTTTTTGGCCACTGGTTTGGTTATTTTATAAGGTTATAGTATGTCAGTGTTGTGCTCATGCTACCCCAAAGTGGCGCAGAAATCAGTAATTGCAATTTTAAAGGTGCTAAATGCGAGATTGGGAGCATTTCCATTGCCTCCGCACGGCTCTCAACATGGTGGCAGCCCGCAGCTAACAGTGCTGACAGAGCTAACAGTGGAAACGACAGCAAAACTGCTGACAGAGCTAACAGTGTTAACCTGGGGGGGAACCGGAGGGCGGGTGCTACGCTTTCACAGTGATACCGTCAGTCGGGACGGCATTATCAGCTGATCAGGGAGAGTGATTTCATTCGCTGCTCAGGTAAACATTACTCCTCTAAATCTTTACATAGCAAATAGTTGTTTGCTGCTGTATTAATGCTCTGAATATAATATAGAGAACCTTTAAAAAAAGGTCACAGGCACATATTGTTTATTCTTTAAAGGAAGCAAAGTAATATCCTATAACAGCTGGGCATTGTAGTTTTTAGTCAAACATTTGGTATAAAAAGTGTATTTGTTGGGGACTATTTTCAGCTGTGGATTTGGTCTGCTAGCGAGTATTTAACACCAGATCGGTGTATGTGGAATTCAATCAAAATACAGTGACCATGCCCATCACAGTTAAGCCAAGTCAACTTTATTTCATAAAGCCCAAAATCCCAAATATGGCTCAAACGGCTTTACAATCTGCACAGCATACGGCATCATAATGAAGGAACGTGTCAGCCAGTGCAACAGTGTGGCTCATTGATGTGTTTTGGACAATGGAGGTCTGTGGCACAGAGGAAAAGGCCACATCAAGCTTTGGATACAGAAGCAATGCCTGTTGGTTTTGGTCTTTTCATGGGATTTGTTGACAATGAGAAAAATGTTGAAAAACAAAATCACCAGACCTATCCTTTAACATCTACTAAAACTGATACTGAAAATGAAATTACACCAGTGCCCACGTCTAAATAGACACAGCGCTCTTTCACCAGCAACAGGATTATGTGTCAAGAACCGTTTTATTCATTTTCATGAACTCCTTGCCACACTTAAAATCATTTTGAAGGAAATATCAGGTCTTAAGTGTCTAAAAACAGAAATATGTCATATGTCATAAGAAGTGCGTGAAAGGAGGCAGGAGAACTATTCAACATCTACTAGAGGATGGGAGGTGTTGAAGAGCTAGCGCTGGCGGCCTCTTCCCATCTATTAAAATGGTAGGCGTACTGCTCAGCGTGATCCTCAGGAGGGCACAAAAAAACACACAGACGGGGAGTGTGATGTGCTTTGGGCACGGTGGATGATATGACCTGAATTTTACACAACATATTTAAAATACTGGATGGTACTGGTTTATATCACACAGTCACAGCCTGTTTTCTTTAGTAGATTTATGTATTTATAACATAAGCGTGTCCATGATAAATTTCCCTCTTTTTAATGCTTTCTTCTGCTATGCTTTGTTTGGGTGGTGATTAAGAGCTGTACTCAATGCCAGTTTTATATTAGCAAAATATTTAGCATGTGTTTTCTCCATGTTAAATTTTCCTTTCTAAGGACCTTGCGGGGCGCTACATATATGCCACGGAACAAGAAAAGCTATATTGCAAAAGTACAGACAACTGGTGCATGTCCTCTATTTTTTTTTTTTATCAAACAAGGAAGTGGAGTACATTATAATAAACCCCTGGAGGGTGAGCGTGGGAGTCTAAAAGGAGAGATGTGACTGCCAGTAAGTGGTGCACTCAGGTAAAAATGAGTGCACCTGGCACTTCACCATCAACAGTATTTATCCAGCTTTTTCTTAGAAACCTGTGCATCAGAGTATGTTATATACGTCACCATCGGGGGGTTCCGGCAAGACAGACTTCTTCGACTTAGTTTGGAAATACAAGAAAAAGATGACGTGGATAGATTGTAGGCTATGTTGCTTAAGTGGGTCACAAGTCTGGACTTAAATACTAATGCAGAATCTCCAGCGCATATTCACACCATGCATGAATACTCAACAATTCACCATCTCTTGCCTAAACTGCAGTTTATGTTTACTTCAAACGAACAAAGCACTCCCCAAAACCAAAAGGCTTTATGGATTATTGTCCACTTCTCATAAATGAATAATCCAGCTATTGTTTCGACTACAACATGACACCAAAACTGCTGTTTTATGAAAGGGTATTAAACATTAAAGCCTCTCTCATATGCATGTGCACAGTTACACACACGCCCCCAGACATACTTACTGTAGCCGGGTGCTTTTAAAAGCAGTAATGTAGGAAGAACAAACTAGAGCAGTTACAGGCTATTACGTCATATTCGGCTTATATTAGATTTGTTTTTGTGTGTTCATCTCTCTGTGAATGTGTGTGAGAGAGAGAGTGTGTGTGAAGGTGTTGGAAGAAGTGATAATGGGCTGAGGGGGTCAAGTGAGAATGCCAGGGTGTGTATGTGAGTGTGTGTTTGAGTGTTTTATACACCTTGTATCCAAGTATGACTCCGTTCTTCTGTGCCTGAGGGAGAGCGAACCATTTGAGCAGGATCCTGGTGGAACTCACGGCCTCAGCTGACACGTTCATCGGAGATCCAGATGGAACTAGAGAACACACACACACACACACATACATTCCAAAATTACAAACAGTGGACTATCATTCTACACAGACCAAGTATGGACCACTATTTCTAGTAATTCTGAAAAATATTAAATAGAATTTTTTCATTTAAAGGTCCAGTGTGTAGTATTTAGCGGTGAGGTGAGGAGACTGCAACCAATTGAAGCCTCTCCCGTGTGCCAAGCGTGTTGAAGACGTACGGTGGCCGACGCAAAAACGCGAATGTCCCTCTCTAGAGCCATTTGGAGCGGAGCCAGTGCATAGAGTGTGTGTGTATGTGGGAAGTGAGTAGTGAAGCAAGAGAGAGAGAGCGGCGGCGACGGGAGCGAGTAACGTTATTGACTCCGGCCCAAGCAGGAAAAGTTAACGGAGTTTGGTTTGTCTGTTCTGGGCTACTGTAGAAACATGGTGTTGCAACATGGCGGACTCCGTGGAGAGGACCCGCTCCCTGTGTAGATATAAACGGCTCATTTTAAGGTAATGAAAACACAATGATTCTTGTTTTCAGGTGATTATACACTAAAGAAAACATACTTAGAAATATATATATTATCCTATATATATATATATTTTAATTCCATTTCTGCCAATAGATATCCCTAAATGCTACACACTGTTCCTTTAAAGTATTTTTTCATCATATTTTTCAAATAACATTTAAAAAAAATGTTCTACTTCTTTGTCACACAGGACTCAAATTGTATGCTGAGCTGATGAAAATATCAGGAAACACAGAAACCTATATTATGTGCAGCAATACACTCGGTAATCAGGGTTGTATTTAGGGCTGGGCAATATATCGATATATTGTTATCATGATGAGAGACTAGATATCGTTTTAGATTTTAGATATCGTAATATTGCATAAGTGTTGTCTTTTCCTGGTTTTAAAGGCTGCATTACAGTAAAGTGACGTAATTTCCTGAATTTACCAGACTATTCTAGCTGTTCTATTATTTGTCTTTAGCCACTTGGTCATTATATCAACATTACTGATGATTATTTATAAAAAATCTCATTGTGTAAATATTTTGTGAAAGCACCAATGGTCAACCCTACAATATCGTCACAATATCGATATTAAGGCATTTGGTCAAAAATATTGTGAAATATCACCCAGCCCTTGTTGTAAATATTACTGAGAAACAGTGAGCAAAATTACACAGATGTGTGCTCCTGACAGGATTAAATTCACTGCATGCGATATCAAAATCAATGAAGCTCCCCTAGAGAAATAAATGCCCTGCAAATAGGAGATGACATTTGTGTTATTTGTTGTGATTTTATAGCATAATAAAAGTTTGGTTAACTCAGTATGACATAAACAAAACTGATTAATTAAAGTATAAATAATTTAATGACCCAACAGTGCAAACCCTGCTGGTGCCACTTCATGCAGTTTTTCTTTAATATTCTGAATTTGGAGACATGAGCCACAGTTTTGAGAATATGTGAAGCAAACATCAAAACAATCATTCAATTAACAGAATCCCATTGTGTCGACAAAGAAAATGATGTAACAAAAACATCCTCATTAAAGACAGCAAAAAGAAAAAAGTAACCTCCATGACAGCAGTCATTTAACACTGATAACAAAATTGATAATAGATATGACAAAATATATTAAGCAGTCTGTTTATTGCTCCATATATTTATATCAGGCTAAAGATCTATTACATATTATAGATAGCCAGTCTTATTTTATTGGATGATTTTTTGTAAACGCCCCAGAGTGCAGGATGAGTCATCAATCATTTGAAGCTGTTTACAAGAAGAGAAAAGATTTTGATCAGATTTTGATGTAAAATTACTCTAATACTGTTTCTTTTTTTTTTCTTTCTTTTTTTTTTTACATAATTTTGGCGTATAACGAGAAGTAAATGAACAATTAGCACAGGGGCACAGGATTAAAACTGGGAAAATGTATTTTTTAATTTCACAGGGACTTTAAGTGATGTTGTCAAAGATCCATGACCTATGTGACATCTTCATATCTTGTGTGATTGGGATCTGTCATGAATTATGTGTTTAACTTCTCATTGCCACGCTGAAAAACTATGTTATATGGTGAATTTGGCGGGAAAAACAGACTTCCCTGATGGGACTAGAGGCTCTCCTGAACAGCAGCACTTCAGTCTGATTGAACATCACACTGTCCTGTTAGACATAGTATAAAGACACATATATTTATTGACGAGTTGAAGAATAAAAATAGTTATTCTATATGAACCTTTCATCCCAATATTGTGCATAAAATGATGTGTGCGTGTGTGTGTGTGTTTGTGTGGCCAAGACTTAACAGTCAAATGCACAACAACCAACACAATTTACATATTAATACAGAGGGGCTTGAAGGGCAACACTGATTTAAAACGTGACCAACAGCGGACCTCCAAAACGTCCCCCGTTGGCTCCCCGGGTCATTGTTGATGAATGTGTAACAATGCCGAGGTCCACTGTTGGATAGGTATGTAAGTGCACCCATGCGCACGCACACGCCAGTGCGCGCGCATACACACACACGCACGCACGCACGCACACACACACACACACACACACACACACACACACACACACACACACACACACACACACACACACGCAGCTTAGTGAAACTTCACTCTCTGAACCAATCTTCGATTTTATCTCAATCATCTGCCCCTCCCGCTCCCACTCTCAGTCAATCTTCCCCTCACTGAAATAGAGGGAGAGTGTAGAGGGCAGAGAGAGGTGGCAGGATGAGGGGGGACTCAGGGAGGTAATCGGGCACTTTATTCCTCATCCATCTGTCTTCTTACTCCCTACTAATACCATATTGGCCAGACAGCTCTGTTGGACACTTGCAAACAGGAAACTGGAGTGAAGGAGGTCTGTGTTCCTACCAGATTCTGCGGTGAGTGCGGCGACAGTGTTGCTCCACGGTCCAGGTCCTATGGAGTTGTAGGCCTGTATCTGAACCTGGTACTGGGTCCAAGGATTCAGGCCCTCTACTGTGGTCTCACTGATCCCCCCTGCTCTCTCCACATCCTCTGTTCTGTCATCCCCCTGGCCGTCGGTCCTCCACACTCTCAGCCGGTATCCCACAGTCTCTGGACTACTGTTGTACTCTGACTCTGGAAGAGGCTGGAGGGTAACAAAGAGAAAAAAGAGCAGATTAAGGAGAGATAATTTATTATTCTTGTTCAACGTTCTTAGTTTTTGTGGTGAGTTTGTTTATTGTGATTATGGCCATACTTTACAGTCAAAACCGCGTATATAGAGAGCTGCAGGAATGAGTCCTAAAGCCCGGAAATGAGTTAGCATTTTAGCCAAAAGTCAATGGGTTTTTAGTTAGATGCCTGAACTAAGGTCTGTGGTTAACACAAGCTGAAGAGATTTTAACCTTTTATAACAATAAATAACTCCCTTGTGAATTTTGAAGCTTTTTTGTGTATTTGTGTGTGGTGTAGTTCCTTTATAGCCAGCTTTATGTCAGCTTTTTACTTCTGCCGATTGCGTTCACACTTCAAAAATCATCAGTGGTGTTCATTTGTGGAGATTATCTTGCTGAACAAAACGTGTAAGCATCGTAAATGCATGCTGCATCCTGAACCTGGTGAGAACAGACAGCACAGATAAAGGAACACATAAAACCTTGTTTAGCACAAGATGACTAAAAGTAAACGTATGTCTGCTTAGAAGATATCTGCTATTTTCAGGACAATTTCCAAAGCAGAACTTTTTTAATATTGTGCACCTTCATCCACAATAGCTTAATAAATGAGTGCCAGTGTGCCAATTCTGAACTGTGCAAGTATCTTATAATGTGTCAGCAGTTGGCCACCCTGTGCCGTCACTGCATTTGGTGAATGTAATTAATTTTGACTCTGATTGATGGAGAATAAAGAGATGAGGAACTATCCATACAGAGAAAGAGCTGAAAGGATGATTGAACGAGAAACCAATTTTGGTAAAATTGTGATTAATAAAATGATAATTTGGTTAACATGCAGCACCTTGTTGCTCTATGAACAGTATGACTATACCCTCAGTGTATTTATGAGGAAATCAGGTTCTTAGAGGAGCACACATGCATTTTGTACATGCACACTCACACACATACAGTACATACCTAAGAACAAGTATACGTAGTATAAAAAAAACCCCATTTTTCTATGATATTAAATATTCATAACTAGATAAACAACAATCAGAGTCAAAATTCAGAAAAAAACACAATTTACTATTAAACACAATACTATTTATTATTAATGCAATACTATAAAACTCATCAGGACTCTGTGTGTGTGGTTTGATTAATAAAACTGTGAAAATTATGAGAGCATGTAGGACCCCCATCACTCAAAGTAACAAGCTGATTGAGAAAATAGGTTTTTAAGGGGTTTTAAATAAACTGTTCAGGGGAGACGACCCAGGCAAAAATATAATTTTTGCACTGGTCAATTTTTAGATTTTGGAGTATTTTGCTTCCATAACATGTCTTCTTTCAGACTAGTGGAAAGAAAACATTCAAAATACACATTTAGGTGTTTATTTTACTACTTTGTCTATTTGCGTCTGCAGATTTCTGAGAGATTTGTTCATATATCATTCATAGTCTGATAAATTCAACATTTTATTCCTAAAAACATGGCGAAAATTGTTTTTTTTTTTATGGCAGTCGACACTATTTTCTGATTTATGGAGCAATAGAAAGGGATATCCAAAATCCCCTCTGTGAAAACCTTTGACTCTAATATGTCAACAAAATGAAACACGAATTTTGAACCTGGCTTTAAGTGTATACAGATTGGTGCGTATTTCATAATATAATGCATCATTTACATATTTAAACATCAAATTTCAGAAAACATGTAATACAAAAAATAACTTCCTTAATGTAAGTAATCACCTGGGGAAGTTTCATGGTGATATCTATTAGTTATTTTTTTCCCCCTATTCACCCGTGGTGTCTCCCCTTAAAGCCACTATGAGTGGGACCGACTGAACTTTGGTGCCCTGCGGTGGTAACATCAAAATGGACCCAGAATAGAGTTGGGTCCCGACAACGTAAGTGGAATATCAAGTTTAGGTCTCCACAATGTCATATGAACAGACACACACAAACACACACATTCCCAAGTGAAAAGGCATTACGTAGCTCTAAAGAATATGGTTATTTATGTGACACGTCAACTTTAAAGTACATCCTAAAAACCTTTTACTGTCTTCTCCCCTTTGACATTCCATCTCCTGATCTTTCTGTCTCTATCACCCTCTTTTCCCTGTTTTATTCACACTCTGTCATCCTCTTTCTGCTTCCACTCTCATTTCCTGTCACCCTCCCTCCTTCTCCTGTCCATACTTTTTCACTGTCATCTCACCCTCTCTACGCTGCCCCGTGAACCACCATGTCATCATGCATTACAGCTACAGCCACCTATTCTTCAGTGCCCTGAAATCACATTAGTAAGAAGTCCAGTTTGTTCACAGCATATAATTCCACAGAAGATTTTAAACAACATTGTACAGTGGTTGCTCTGTGCTGCGCTGCAGATAAGGAAGTGAAACACCCAGCCGTTTTAAATACCCCAGTGATTTAGCTCAGCTTAGCATTTAGGAGCCATAATACAGAATGTCACATTAGCTTTATTACCCTTAATATGCAGCTTAGAATAATAGCCTTAGCTAAAACCATTGTGATGGTTCCATTAAAGCAGAAAAAACTAGCATAGCTCAGGCTGGGCGCTAACATGCAGGTAAAATCCCATTAGCATGCTGCACAGGTAGCCCATAGCGCCTCAGTGTCTGTGTCTGATTTGACAGGCTCTTTTTCTCATTCCAACTCTTAAATGGAAAAGTACTCTGCTCCCATTTATGTTATAATAGAAGGGGGGATGGGGGAGTAAAAGACAGAGAGAGGGAGGGAAAGAGAGAAGGATAAAGAGCAGGAACAAGAGCAAAAAAAGAAAAGACAGTAAGGAGAAAATTACATTGCAGTTTGTGCTGCTAGCAGTCCGCGCGTTGAATGGAGAATGTGACAGATTAGCGTTAGCACTGATAACAAGGAGAGACACTGATTATAGGCTGTCAGCTAATCAACCTGTTCAGTCCTGCTGCTGGTGAGTGCACACGCACACATGCACTGATATAAAAATAAGAGCAAGTACACGGGAGATATAGAGCAAAGAAGCACAAAGAAACTCCTCATCGTCAAATTAGCACTATTTGAATGATTGTAAAGGGGCAGAGAGAGGCTTTACTGTTTTATAGAGGTAAGTGTATATCTGTGTGTGTGTGTGGGGGTGGGTGTGTTTCAGTACCGTCCAGGTGAAGCGCAGGCTGGTCTGTGTGGCAGACAGAAGGGTAAGGTTGGAGGGGTGTGTGTCAGGGGCATCTTGTAGGGTTTGAATCAGCCTGGAGGGGGCGCTCATGGCACTGGAGCCGACAATGTTCACCTGCCGTATCCTGAACCTGGTGAGAACAGAGAGCACATTTACATAAAGGGACACTCCGCTGATTTCACAACATCAAGTTTAGTTTATTTGTCATGAGGAAATTTGAAATGTAAAAATGTAAATCCAATTTAATTGTCATTGTACACAGCGAAATTTAGCTACTGCATTTAATCCATCCTAGTGTTATATTAGGAGCAGTGGGCAGCTACACTATACAGCGCCCTGGGAGCAGTTTAAGAGGGTCGGTGCCTTTCTCAAGGGCACATCAGCTGTGCCCAGGAGGCAAACTGGCACCTCTCCAACTACCAGACTCCGTATTTGGTCCTTGCGGGTACTTGAACTGACAACCCTCTGTCACCACAGACTGAGCTACTGCCGAGGACTACTACTCAACCTGTGGAAATGGTTATGTGAGGTCTACTGCTCCTCTGGAGGGTGAACTCCGAAATTTGAAAAAATAACCCAATCGACAACCCAATCGGTAATCGACAGGTTTGGAGATTATAACAGAAAGCCCACAAAATGCGGGTTGGTCTCAATCGCTAGTTTCAAATCTTCTTCAATACAGCATGATGTTTATTTAGTAAATTATGGTCCCATTTAGAGTCAAATAGACCATAAAGCAGGGTATGCTTTAGGGCTTGGCTACCTTGTGATTGACAGGTCGCTACTACGGCGTTGTCCGGTCTGGGAGTTGTCCGTGTCTTCGTCTTAGAACTTTAACCCTTTCACAGCGTGTTTTCACTCCATGAAAGTTAATTATAACCTTGTTGGTTGCCTAAAAATGTCTTATTCAGCGTTCTGTTGTACTTAGCTCCACCCTCTTGTGTAACTTCTGGTTGCAAAAAAAACAAGATAGCGACGGGCAAAATGCCGAACTCGAGGCTTCAAAACAGCAGTCCACAAACCAATAGGTGACGTCATGGTGACTACGTCCACTTCTTATATACAGTCTATGAGCTTGACCCATACTAGCTTCCACTGCTTTGATTTAGACTTTTCTTCTGCCTCTTTTGAGTCCCCCCAACCTAATGACTATAATTACTATACTAAATTGCTGTAGTACAATTTTAAACACAACATGACCAAATAATAATAAGTCTGTTCATAACAGACAGGTCTAAAGTTGGACACGGGGGTTACGTTTTCAAAGGTGAGCGGTGGGTAGCTAATATTTTCAACTGATTACACAGTGTTACTGTAGAAGCAGTTATTTTCATCAGCATACAGCTGGAAGAGATCACCTGACCCAATGGACCCATACAGCACATAGCGTAACAGGACATGTCAACAAGACAGCCAGACCTCACAGTAATAGTGAAGACAAAACTGTGTTGGACATTGTTATATTTGTATTATTTCCCTCACAACTAAAACATATTTTACTGGATGGCATCCCTCAGCTGGAACTCTCCACCAGAGGATTTCTGAAAAAAGGCCACTGGCACACATTGTTAAGTTGTCAGAGAATGCCAAACATTCAGTCACAAAAAGAGATATAGCATACAGCCACGAGGGAGCATTTGTTACTTTTGTTACTTCTAAATGCAGCCATGCTTCAGTGTGGGTGCGAGTGATAAAACGTGTGAGCGTGCGGAGTGCATGTAAGAGACTACATCTATGAGTTCTGGTCCCTGTATGGGGAGACGGAGAGCAGGGTGTAAAGAGGGACTTAAAGCGGGGGATATGAAACACAGACAAGTGCATCACTTCATCTAATGTCCCACTGGTGTCGCCTGTGACAACATAATCCCTGTGAGTGTACAACATGTGCTCACACACACACACACCACAATCCCATTACAGATGAAGGCAGTGATACAGAGAGCAAGAGGCAGAGATAGACACATAGACTGATACATACAGAAGATAGATAGAGAGATTGATAGAGAAAGAGAGAGAGAGAAAGAGGAGGAAGTGTTGCTGCTGTTCAGAGTGACGATAGATCACGTTTATATACTGCAGACTCCCCACGGCCCTTGAGCAGGGATTAAAGACACTCCTCTCTCCTCCTCTATTTCCTGTTCTCCTTGTCTCTTCTCCTCTTTAATGCTCTCTGCTGCCCTTCCCGCTTTCTCATCACCTCTCTTCTCCCCTGCCCTCCTCCCACTCTCCTCCCCTCTCCTCCCCACTCCTTCCTTCCCTCTAGCTAGTTGCAGGAGGGTAATAAGGATCTGCATGCAGCAGCTGTGAAGGTGCTGACAAACAGAAAAGTCTCAGATGGAACTGTCTCTCTGTGTGTCTGTGTGATTTATCGAACTTCACCTGAGTCTTGCAATACTGCAGAAACTGCCGGAGAGTGAGATGTGTGTGAGTGAGTTTGTGTGGGTGGGTGTATGTGTGGACTTTGTATAGGCTGTGGATGTTTGCTGCTCACCTGTACTGAGTGAACGGAGTGAGGTCGGGGATCTCTAGCGTGTCTGCGTCTGGTTGGTTGTCTTTCTGGTAGACAACTCTCCATGCCTCTTCCTTTCCATCCTCCTTCACTACCTGTTCATGAAGGATATCGTATGTTACAGAATAGTTTTCTTCCAGCCACGTTTCAGAATCAGCAGAGATCACGAACGTACACACACACACCTGTCCTTCTGCTATCCATCGTGATATGGCGGTCTTGCCATCCGGACCTGGGCGGAACCGAAGTGTTGCTGTCCGAGGGCTGATGTTGGAGATGACTAAGTTAGATGGTGCACCTGGAAGTTCTGCAGATAGAAAACAGATAGAATACTGCTTTACTCAAACCTACGAAGAAGTGTTTTGCTACCACGCAGCTCGTACTATCAGGTCACTTCTCACCACTGCATTTTATGTATTCTTACAGGTATATAAAATATTCATTGACCAAAACCCCGTGGGATTGTTGCACTCATAATAATGCTATGTGTGATATTTCAATAGCGAGTTACAAATTCTTTGAAATAAAACCACCTGGTGCTGCAGCAGCCGGGCGCAATAAGCATTTATTAGCAAAAACAAGTGCTTTGTTCAAGCAGTAAAGGACTGTAGCATCACAGCATGGTGAATTATTTCAAAGGGATAGATCAAAAGGAATGAATGAAAGACAAATAATGTTTTTATAAAGACTTTTCTGTGAAGGGATAAAAATATGGTTGTCAGAACTGCAGCAAGGCTCATCTCTAATACATGTGCAATTACATTGATAATAGGAAGAGAAAAAGAAGGAAATCATGTCGCCAATAATGATTTAAATTAAAAAAATAAAGGCTTTAAGTAACAGTGAGCCAAGAAATTGCTTCCAGGACTTTTTTTTTTTTTTTTTAAATGTGTCTATGTGCCCATGTTAGCCATAAAAAATGAAAAAAAAAAAGATTGGTCACAGAAAGAAAAATGTTAATTTTACTAAAGCACAGGCACTTATGTCACAGCTGTATATCTCTCTCGGTCGGAGCAATTTAATTCATATTTCCAAGGTCAACAATACAATCCAGAGAGATAAATCTGTACAGCGGTGGAGGCGAGAGGTGAATTAAATGCGCAGTTGACAGAAGTCCATTTAAGGCCTATAAATGTCCAAGTAGGCTGCAAGCCACATAAATTATGTTTGACCCATTCTTATTCTAACATTGTTCCATTTCCATGGAAATAATGAGAGACAGAAAGTGTGCAATGAGCCTGAATGGCACAACCACTGTGGAAAGAAAAGAGAAGCTGAAAACAAGCGAGGGCTTGGCTGAGAAATCCAAAATGTTTGATCCATTTCAATAAACCTAAAGCAGTGTTTCCAAAACGTTTTTTCTGGGGACCCACTTTTTAAAAATTACAAACCATCGCGACCCAATTCACAATAGTCTATAAGTCAAATTTGTGCATAAATGAACGTTCCTGACCATTTTTACCGTCATATCCTCATCACTTCATATTATCGTGAATAGGTAAACCAGTCATGTCGAGGAGATGTATTGGATAAATCGAATAGATGCATTTAGGCGGAGTTAACAGGCTCTTGCTTTTTCCCTCTCATCAGTAAAACAAACACAATGCACGCCAGCCTTTCATATTAAATTCAATGTTATAAGTAGGCTACAATTATCAGAACAATACGAACATTCAGGCTGCGTCATGTGGCTCAAAGGTGTACTGCAGATATAAATCATTAAAGACGATCGAAGAAATTCTGCAAATTTATTTGGCGAAGGACTGATCTAAAGTACATACATGTCCACACAGCGCTGGCATATCGTATTTTAAGTCTAACATGTCTTTGTATCTCACAGCTTCCTTCCTCCCAATAAAGAATACTTGATTAAAATGTAGAAAAAAAAACTTTTAAAAAGCTTTTTTGTGAGGATAAGTTGTTCAGGAAACATAATTAGACAGCAATTCGCTTCCCCAACTGTCGAATTGTACAAACAGTATCAATACTTGGCAGAAAAAATAATTGGAAATCATGTAATTCAGTTTTACAGTACGAAGAAAATTCTCTCAAGTTTGTTCCTTGGCATGTACTGCTAAACACCATCGACTAAACGTTTGAATAGTTGCTTCTGTCACATTCAAGCTGAGAGCTGCACTGAATTTGGTCAACAACAAGCAACCAGAAAACTATTATTATTTTCTCCTGGTGGTGAGTTTTTCTTTTTTTTGTTAACCTGGAATAAATCAAAAAGGAATAATAATACGTTTTGTATGCACACTTCAACCAGAACTAAATATTCCAATGAAAGGTTTACAACTCCAGCTTTCAAATGCCACACTCAATTTATAGCTGCCTCTGAATAGACTTCCTCACTGACAGCTGTTGAATTGACTTGGCTTTGGTCAGGCAGACTGCTCTGGAGACTAACATCCTGTTTTTGTTGATGTTTTTTTTAATTTTTTAATCATGTCCTAACAAAAGAAATGCATGACAGCTTGTTTCTGTTAATGACATTTGCATAATCAGAAATCATCACAATCCACTTTGCTTTAAATTGCCTCACTCATCACAAGACAGAGCACTTCAGACCCACTTTTCAACCACTTCTCTTCGCTGTGTTTGGTTGATACTTGGTATCTCTGGATGGTGTAAGTGCTCTGGTGTGATCTGCTGTAATCCATCCAATTCTACTGCAGCGTCAGAAGCATCATATTTGCTGAACATGGCAGAATACAGATTTGTAAAGCCGATGTGTTAAACCAAACGGCGTGTGTGGTACACACATCAGTACAGAAAGATTTTGTAGAATATTTCAGGGGCAGTTGTAGCAGGGAGGGCGGCGAGAGGGGATCATTTCCCCCGTAATATTAAGCCTGGTCCCCCTATCTATGGCAAATATTTTTGTACATTTTTCACCCCACATTTATCCCAAAAGAGGAGAAATTGTAATTATTTTTAGTAGTGATAAAATGCATGTTAGCACTAGGGATTAGGGATGTCACGAGAACTGATACTTCGGTACCAAGTCGATGCCAAAATTCTAAAAGGTGACGGTACTCTTTTTCCGAAATTACCAAGCGCCAAATGCGGGTAGATTTTCCATTTGGCGTAACTCTCGGAAGGCTTCTGTCCTCTGCTCTCTCTGTGTCGGAGTTTGACACACAGAGACACGCACGCACGCACGCACACACGCACACACACACACAGGGCCATGCAACAGCGTCGAGATGTTGGGTTTGTTTACTTTTCAGATATCCTTTATTGATTTGTTTGAGAAGAGGATTCACTCTTGAGGGAAAAAACTGAACTGAACTCAATTTCTATCTTTTGTTGTGGTGATTTTCTGTGTCACCAAAATATAACATTACCATTTTATATAAATATTTAATGGTCTAATGGTCTGTCACAATGTCAGTGAATTTAAACTACTGCTTGAAATCTGAGGACATATATAGAGAGAGAGTGCGTGTGTTCGTGTACAGCCTCTGCTGTTTTTTTTTACAGTCATTGAGCTATAACTGAGGAATAAAGTCAATTTTTCCTTTTTTTCTTTTCTTTACCGTGGTATCGAATTGGATATCGAGAATCGTGGAAATTCACTGGTATTGGTATCGACTACTAGATTTCTGGTATTGTGACAGATGTAAAAAACAAACACACTTTGAGCTACTGTTAAGTTAAACAAGTCATAATTCCCTCTCTAATATCTATTCTATATTGCTGTGAACTGTATTTATTCAGGTTTCTCGCCAAAAACTAATTTTTTTTTCAAGATTTGAACACATCATGACAACATTTACAGAATAGAACTTGAATGAATCATAATGAAACTCAATGGTGAGCCGTAGCTCCGCAGGACTGTGCTGCCCACCGGCTGCTTACAGCTAACGTTACCTAGCTCTCCTCCTGCCGATTTCAACACAGATTTGTTGTTCACAATGTTTCATTATCAGGGAAAAAATAGGGAGCGTCCCCTTGATATGTCAGTAGTGAGTTTACTGCCTCCTTTCAGATTTTAGACGTCGTTAGTCTCGAGCCCCCCGGTACCTGCGGTACTGCAGAAAAACGAGAACTGTTTTCAGAATTTTGGCATTGACTTTGTATCGTATCTCGTGACATCCCTAGTTAGCACTGAATGACTATTATTGTGTTTATTGTGATATGTGCATCGTTAGTGTTTTGATGAACCAAACCTATGGGGGTAAATGGACTGCATTTATATAGCACTTCACTAGTTGTAGCGACCACTCAAAGCACTTTACAACACAAGACAGCATTCACAAACACAGTCATACAGTGGTGGCAGAGACAACCATACAAGGTGCCACCTGTTCCTCTGGAGCGATAAACATTCACACGCACACTTACAGCAATTTGGGGTTCAGTATCTTGCCCAAGGACACTTTGACATGTAGACTGCAGGGGCCAGGGATCGAACCGCCAACCTCCCGATAAGTGGACGACTGCTCTACCTCCTGAGGTATACAGTATAATAGTTGTGCTTAATAATGCTTAGAAGCACCACTGTAATATTTCAAGGTTTGTTTGTTTGTTACCGATTCACATTTTATTTGAGAAATAGATAAAGAATATATATATACAGTATATATATATATATATACTGTATATATATACGGATATACTGTATACACTGTATATATATAGGGAAATTAAAATATAGAAATACTTTAATTTAAATACATACAAAATAAAAATAAATAACTAAAAATAGATAATAGTAAATACAACTAAATACAGAAAATAAATAAATAAATAAATAAATAAATAAATAAAATGTTGCACCAACAATGGTGTTCTATACATAAAGCAGTGAAAATATTCTAAATATAGAGTACACTTAAACTGTTATCATTTTTTTTAGGTGAGCCATTCTTTTAGGTGGCTTTGCTGCTGCCCCCGTCCACAGCAGTACATTGCTTTACTCCTGTGCTGGTACTCCTGTCTGTTTCTCCAAACTGGGGGCGTGCCGACCGTCATCTACTGTAGGTAATAAACTGACTATGGATAAGTACCTCATACAACCCCACTTCAAAACACCTGAACTATCCCTTTAAGATGTATTGGCCTAATGACGGTCCAACCCTATTAACCCCTATACATATACAGTAAGCAGGATATCACCCCCACTTCTGGACACAGAGTTTCACATTAATGACTAACCTTGATGGAAGATTTTCTAGTGCAGCTAGTTTACCCAATTGTACCACAGAGATGCTGTAAGTGCAGAGGAGGCTTTCCAATTCACAACAATGAGTTTCTGTCCCAGCATGTGGGCAGTTTGGACCCATTCTGCATCCGCATTTCAGGATTAAAAGGATTATAAAACATGAATGGGTCCAGCTATTATGGAAACCAGACAATATTTATTCTGGATACAGAGAGGTACATGTGTGCAACAAAAGACAAATTATAGCTATCAACCACCATTGCTGTGTAAGTGCATGCAGCAAACTTGTAAGGGTTATAATGTGGAAATGTTGATATCAGCCGCCTTGCTCAGATGAATGACAAAATTCTCTCAACTCCATGAATACATGAATAAATAAACAAGACAAGAATCTATGCTCGGTGGATCTCTCTCTCTTTCTCTCTCTCTGCTCATTCTTTAGTTCTTTTTCCTAATCTTCAGTCCTCCGTCTTTCCTTCAGTCTTTTGCTTTCATGAATTAATGAATAACCTCTGAATCTAAGAACTGTCTGTATCCATCTTGCTTTCACTTTTTCTGCTTTTATTCATAAATTAGTAATCAGAAAATGTTAGGACAGAAATCCTGCTGTACGAGCCAAGTTTTTTTTTCACTCCTCCTCCACTTCCTCTCAGTCCATTTCTGAGAGACTTTGGTCTTCTGTTCTTTGGAGATTGCATTTTCCTGCGTTCTCTGTTCTTCCCTCATTATGTTTCTCTATCTGCTCTCCCTTCTTCAGTCCTGTTCTTTGATTGTCTCTTGCCCTCTCTCTCCCCTCGCTGCATTCCCTCCACTTCGCCATTTGCAGTTAATCAGCACTAATAATGATTGCGACTTGGCCTTCGTCCAATCATACAAACTCATCAAGCACACGAGCGTGGCGTGCGCATGGTATACACACAAATAAACCACACGCTTAACCGCTCTCTAAAATGCTGTAAATGACTAACTCTTGTGTGTGACTGTGATGTGAATGTGAGTGTTGGTTGTGTGGGTGATGATTCATGGATGCACAGTAACAGCCACTTATCAGCCTGAGGAAAGACAATGGCATCGTAAGAGCTCATCAGTCATATTTACTCTGCTACGCGCATGCACACACAAGAGAAAATCTTGCTTTAACATCGTGTGTGTGTTTATTGTACCTGGTGGGACTCCAGTGGAGATGGTGGAGGATGTGACCACGCCCCGTCCTGCGGCGGTGAGCGCTGCCACCTGTAGTGTGTACGCGGTGGTGGAGGTGAGGCCGGTCAGCTGGTGCTGCAGGGTGGAGTTGGACAGTGAACGTTCCTCACGACTTGACTCCATGCCAGACACTTCCCACCACAACACGTAACCTGCGGGATGTCGAGCACACGCTGGGTTAATAAAGGCATATAAAGTCACGAGCAGACGTGTGTATACACACATACACATGCACAAGCACACACATAATGAGAGGTGCAGAGCCAAAAAGGAGGAAGAGAGTACGGGAGGGGGTAACTACAGTCAAAATCTCGTCTGTCCCAACGCATCTCTACAGTCATGCATCACACTCCACCACCTTCAAACGTGTGTGTGCGTGAGGCCACTTGTGAGTAAAGCCCTGGAGAGGGTGAACGGTCCCTCATCTGTCTCTGTGCTCACCAGGTGCTAGATGAAAAGCAGGTTGAGGAGAAAAGAGTAAATGTGCAAGGTGACCTTGACTGAATAACAGTTTTCCCACTCCTCTTTGAGAGTGTTAGCTGACTGAAAGCCACTGCAGCCTTGTGCTGTTAGACTGTGATCTCATTGTGTAGGTGGCCTGATAAATGTCGGCCATGGTGTCAACACACAGACACACATGATGTAGTGGAGTGCCTTAATTCAGAGCAGCTTGTTGTGTTCACCAGCACCATTGTCAAACAGAGCCATGGACGAGCTGAGGCAAAATGAATTGGGAAGGGGGTTGGGGGGCTGGTGCCTTGAGCTCTGTGATGCACCACACAAACAACACCCTGGGTGTTGGGAGGCGTGGGATGAGGGCATGTTGGAGATAATGTGAAAAGACAAGCTGCAGAGAGAAGGGATTAGCTGATGATGAATCAGTTGTACACAAACACGGTGTCTGAGACAAGAGGATGTCTGTGGACGCCAGACAGAAAATAAAGATGAAGTGGAGAATACTGAAGTAACTATAGGGGTTCCTCCCTCACTGCTGCCTCGAGGGGATGCGCACTTTTTAACTTAATTAGTCATTCTACAAACTGGATCATAAAGTGTAGTTCACTGGTATTACCGTATCTGAATAACTGTATCGAGGTGTGAGGGTAACACCTACAACAGCACAGTACAATCATTAAGCATACTACAAAAAAGAGCCATGAGGATAGTAAACAATGTTGGATATTGCGAACACACTAACAAACTGTTTTTAAAGTCACATGCATTGAAAATCAGGGATCTGGTGGAATTTAAGACTGCAAAAGATACAACTATAATAACCACCTCACAGTTGTATGCCTCCGCCAACCAGTCAAGTTGTAGTTAACATCCATGTCTGTTCAAAATGTCATCACTTCATCATTTTTATCCTGTTAGACATTTGTGTGAAAGCATATGAATCCTTCCGTTATGGCTAAAAACGTTGTGACCTTTGACCACCAAATTCTTTTTCGTTTCGTTTTCATTTTTTTTCTTTTTCACATTCTTGATTGGCTAGTGTTGTTAAGTATTGATGAATAAGTATCTTGGAGGTAAGACTAGATAGTCATATTGCTTCCTCCTACTCCATTTCAGACATGAAATGTTAGATTGTGTTGCTTATTGAAAGTCTGTTGTATATGTTCATCACTTTGTTGTTGAAATGTTCGAAATGAAGTATATTCAATTCAATTCAGTCTAATCACTGTGTGTTTTACTCTCTGGAAAGAACAAACTAACTGAACCTAATTTAAGCTTCTATCATCACAGCTGTTAGTGGGACTGAAAATAACGTGGTGAAATTGAAGTTTCTTGATTATGGAGGGAAGATGTAAACAGTGGAGGGACTGATGAGTAAAGAGATTTGAAATTTAAATGCTCTAACCGGTGATGATGCCATTCTTGTCTTCAGGCTCTGCCCAGCTGACTCTGAGTGATGTGTCCAAGATTTCAGCGAAGCTCAGCTGGCGGACGGGTCCAGGTGCTGAAAAAAACACATACATCAGATAATATTAGTAATATTGTAACTTCTTTTTAAGAAAGCATCCCTCCACACAAGCTTCTTGTCTATTCAGCCTTTTACTTACTGCTCTTCAGCTTCACACACCACCTCCTAATCACATCGGCATTGACCACCATGCACACACACGCACTCAGGTGCACGCAAGCCTGTCGTTTCTCATTTCATGTATGGCTCTCTAACCGCTCTCCCTGCAGAGCGATTAAGCTATTCATCTAAGACATTCAATAACACTCACACACAATCACACACACACACACACACACACACGCACGCAAAAAGCTATCATCAAGCAAGAATTACACCCACCGTTAACCCTGCAACACGCCCAGCACCCAATCAATACCAGTCCACAGCTGTGTGGGAATGCGCGTGTGTGATCATGCGTGTGTGTTTGTGTGTGAGTGTACACACGGCTTCTAATATCCCTTTCCCACTCGATAATTGCTGGTTGTTAATAATTGCTTGTCTGTCTGCCTATAGGCTATTGTGTTTATTTGACGGTGCGACTGTGTGCATGTGTACTGGCAACTGGGAGTGGCAGCTATTATGTTTATCCATGGAACAGAAGGCTATAAATACCAGTATGCCTGAAAACATATGAATCAATTCCCTTTAAAAAGACACAGTGGAGAAAAAATTAAGGGGGAGGGAGGGGGGGAAACTATGAACAAAAAGATTAAAAAGTAGACAAAAAGAAAGTAAGAGCCTGAGAGAAAACGTTGTGTACACAGCTGTGCATCACACAGAGAAACAGCTGGACTGAACTCAGAGCAAGTCAATACACTTGCATTATTATTCACAGGAGACGCTGATCGTGTTCTTTGTGTTCAGTTCTGGCTTTATTCACATTGAAGTGTGTGTGTGTGTGTCATAGACTGTATATATAGATGGATGGCGCGTCTCCACTTCCTCCCACTGTACAAAAGTGAAGCCAAAATATCCCGGATACGGGAGCTGCCATCCTGAGATTTTGACGTCATTCGGAGCAAGAGTCTGCGCAGCAGTGATCGGGGGTCTGGAGCCGCGGTATCGAGGTCCCGCCCACACATCTGCCCTAGCCAATCACGGCTGCAGCTTACTAGCGTGAGCCACCTAATATCTCTGTATCTACATTTATCATAAATTTGACACATGTTCTATTAGACAGACTGGTGACAGTTATGGAAAGTTGAAGTTACATCTCTTCTCTCTTGTACAATTCCAGAGCCTCCGGCTGCGACTACTTCAGTCAGAACAGCTGTCAATCATGACGTCTCATAACAAATTAAATCAAAACTTACCAGAAACATTAACACTTGAACAAACATCAGCGCGATAAGAACTACCTAAAATGACAGAAACCATCTTTGGGAAAAATGTATTTGACGTGTACTTTGACTTTTCAGTCCCATCCACTAACATGGAGGAGGCGGGGTTTATGACGTATAGTGCAGCCAGCCACCAGGGGAGCTTTTGGGGAGCGGCATGTCGTCCATCTTTATATACAGTCTATGGTGTGTGTGTGTGTGTACTCACTGTCCTCGTGTGTCTGCAGCAGTTTGGGCGAGCTGCGGGGTCCGTCTCCAGGTGTTGTGAAGCAGAGGGTGGAGCCAAAGTACCAGGTGAATTTCTTGAGTCCGCTTACTAATCCTGTGTGGCGTGAACCGGGGTAGTCCGGGGTGATGGTTACCACGATAACTTCCTCCGGAGACTGCTCTGGCCAGATTAGCAGCTGTGTTAAGTGAGAAAGATGGTTACTGGTGACACCAGTGGGTTCCCAGTAGTATCTACCCAATCTTCTTTAAACCATAGCACCTAAAGTGTCCATCACAGTTACTTGTTTGTTGTATATTTCTGTTATGTTTTGTTTAGTCGTTTTAATCAAGCAGTATTGGCTTCAGGCTACCAAATCAAAATATTGTTATTCAGACTTCATTTATGAGACAAAACTTATTTGTATCACAGTATGGGCGATGGTGAATCTTTTTTGAATCAGACTAATACTCATGGGTTTTCTGTCATTAAAGTTTAAAACTGCCAAATGCTATTTTCAAAATGACAAAACAATATTCATGCTTCATTCCCCTGAAAAAAAAAAGTTATCTGCATCTCCGCAACTTATTAATATTTAAGCATTTATTTACGTATGAATGTAGCACTTAACATAAATTCCTGCCAGCGGGCCATTAGCACTCACAACAGCATCTGAGGACAAACACTAAGTTTGATTATCAAGCCAACTAAACCGCCTAATGAAAAGTTAATTTGTCTCTATTGTGAGACTTGATTTGTATTCAGAACCACAACAGTTTGGTTTGCGTTATTGCTTTATCCACGAAAACAAACAGTGAAAGGCATACACTTACATATTCATAAATGAGAGATAAGCCATGAGCAACACTGTGATACGATACCATATTCATAGATCCTTGTTAAACAATAAGATGTGAAGTTAGCGCCAAGTTTTCAACAGAATTGGCAGTGCAGAACTGTTGACACACAAGCTGCATATATTTACAGAAGTCAAAATGTCTCTTTAATGGCCTGTTGTTAATGAGACATTTACATATATTCATTATCACTGCGTTGATGTAAATCTTCTATTACTAACTTCAAATACTCTGACCTGTGTGCACAATGTCTTAATACTCTGTGCTTTCAATGCTTTGCAAACACTCCCACTGTTTCACATGCTGTCTCCATGCTTTAGTGTGTTCTTGAGTATTTCCTCTTTCTCCTGGTTTATTCTCTCCACAGTAAATGATGCAACAGTAACAGAAGAGTAACCGACACATTGTGTTTGTATGCAGTATCGCTGATGGCATACAGTGCGTGACCCCACACTAATTTTCTCCACACTGTCGCTGTACAGTATGAGTCCCTATTATTATGTTGGCAGTGATGTTGAAAACTTGTACTTCAGCTCAATCTTCACTTTGATGAATAATAGAACAAACGCAACAAGCCTCAGTTGTCCTGACTTGAATATACTGCATGTTTATTACAACACAAATCCGATCGGAGAAGCTCTTGGTACAACGCGTATGCAGTACATGAATACGGATATACCAAACACTTAAAGTAACAGTACATTTATTCAGGAGTGTCTGTACTTTACTTAAGTTTTTATTAGGTCTGTCAATCGATTAAAATATTGAATCGTGATGAATCACGATTGTCCATAGTTAATCGTGATTAATTGCAAATTAATCGCACATTTTTTATCCGTTCGAAATGTACCTTAAAGTGGCAGTAGGCAGTATAGTTTTGGCATCATTGGGCAAAAATCCCATAATAACCTTTCAGCATATTGTAATTCAAGTGTTTTGAGAGATAACTATTCTTTTGCACCTCCTCATGGCTCTGTTTTCAGGCTTTAAAAAATCTAGCCCGTGACGGGAGACTTTGACCAATCACAGTTCATTTCATTGAGAGAGCGTTCCTGTTGGCTCTGCTCCGGTCATGTGACCGGAACTTGATGTTCCTTCACCAGATTTCAGAATGGCGGCGGCGTCACAAACTTTCTCATTTTACAGCTAAACAGTGCACTACAAGATGATTCTGAAAACATTTGAGGAGAGAAATAGGCATTAATGTAACATAATATTGATTCATATTTGATCAGCGCTGCCTAGTTTGACCGTGTGGTTGGAGTAATAACGTCATTTTAAGTCGACACTGATGCGTAGCCATGCCAAGCCCCCAGGAAGAGCGCCAGGCTTTGGAGCACATTTCACGTAGTGGCCAAACCATGGAATTACAACAAGTAACGTTTTCCCATAGACTTTCATTGGGAAAGAGACGTCTGTTACTCGGCGAATAATATTTTTTTTAGGCGAATCAACTTCCCAGTACAAACACTTGAATAGCCCTTATTTAAATCATTAGGCCATAAAAGTTGTAAAATGCACTAATAGCTGAATCCAGAGTTATGTCCCTTCCGCCGTTCATGTGAATGAGCCCTAGACCGCAGCTGGAGCGAGAGCTGGAGCGAGAGCTGGGAGGTGGAGTTAAAGGAAACGCTACTGCATCTGCTCTATGGGCCCAATGGATGCGGAAGATCGCCAGATGATCTGGGTAATTTTATAGCCGGTAGTCAAACCTTTTTGGCCTCATGCACCACTGAGCAACTCTCATATGAATGAACAGGGCCCCGCCTCCAGCACTGAATCCAGTTCTCTTCATACATTCATGAGCCACGCCAATACACTGGTTTTGCAGGGGTTTTAAGAGTGGAGTGAAATAAAAACACACTAGGACGTTGGGCGATATTGAGAAGACATGCTGTCTATGTAAAATACGCTTGACAGCGGCGTTAGTCCCACCTGTGGCGCTCATTGGATCAGTTGCTTTTTCAACTAAGAAATTGCTGTTTCATGTCACGATGCCAGACTAATCAGTCAACTCGTGGAGTGGGCGGATTCAAAGCTCTCGACCCAGGCAAATTTTTCTACCACAGGCAGTCTACAACTTTAAGCAAGCACCTAATCTTAGGCATACCCTCTACTGTAGCTGCCTCATGCAGACAGTGTTGGAATAACCAGTGGCAACTCTGTGAATGTCTCATTGAATGTAATCTAAAACCAGTGACAGTGTCATGCCTTCATTGAGCCTCACAGGTCAAAGAGGTTTTAGTCATTCACTACTATTTCTACTGAGCCAATGCAATTGAGTTTTTCCAGAGTGGTAATTTCAACGGAGAGCGTAAGACCTTGTGTCTTCCACTAGTGTCTGTTCTACAATGTACTTTTACATAAAAGGTTTCTTTCAACTGTCTATATGAAAAGCTGAAATCTAACACTGAGGTCATGGTATTCTTGTCAATACTCTAAGTTAAGAGAGTATCTACTACTATACTTGCTAGTAAGTTACTAGTTATCATTCCCAAACCACAACTCCCTTCCACAACCAAACTAACAATCCCACAATGCAAAGCATTGCATTTTATAGATGTGAAAATTACAATTATGAGACTCAACAAAAGTGATGACGCAAAATGATTAACAATTGTCATAAATCTCAAGGCTCAAGGCTCAGTTCATTTATAAGTCACAGCCCCCTCTCCCCCCCCCTCCGACATTCATAACTACACTTTGTGCTTTGAATAGATCTGTGAAATAAGTGTTACAAAAACACAGTTCTATTGCCAAATACATAACAAAAGGATTTTTTTCCCAGGATTAACACTGTAAATGCTCCACTGCACACACTGCTTCATATCACCTCTACAATCTGCAATAGCAACCCAATCAGAAACACAGGGATCCCCTATTAGGAAGAAGTTGCGAGACACTTGAGCGGCTGCTTTTCTCTCTGCCTGAAGGGTGCCGCACTGCACCCAGTCTGTCATGGTAAAATAAGGTTTTCTATTCTACTTTTTTATCAGCACAGTACAGTTTGGGTGCAGTAAAAGAGTGCTGATCTGGCACCCTCAAGCATCTGACGCTAGTCCACTTTCAAAGGGTGCTGGGATGATTGGGTTTGCTGTTGCTACAGTAACGCGTGCATTCTGATCCAGATTGCAATGGAAACCCAGAGTGTGCTGAAGAACACATGCAGTACAGTGCTGTCCTCGAGTAGACCTGCTGGGACCGGAGCAGGGACACAACAACACAGTTTGATCTTTCTGCTGCCATGTGTGGTACCTCAGGTATGGGGTCAAATTCTTCCTAAATATTTCTGTATACTGAGCTAGTAAGTGCTTGTTTTTTCGGAATATATTTTTTCAATGCATCTTTCATATAACAATGAGAATTCAAATGCAATCAGTTTGAAGTTTTTCTCATTCGCTTTGGCTCAATTCTTGAATGAGAATTATAAGTTTCAAAACAATAAGTTCAAATCTCTGAGCAATTATTTTGTTGTTCATAAACAGATTTCAATTTCTCATTCATTCAAGCGAAGCGTTTTGGCACATGTGTGTAAAAGAGTAAGACAATTTGCACAATGACCACTTGCACATTGCTTGTTCATCAAAACTGAGTTGATTCTCAGTTAAATTGTTGTACTCTTCACAACTTCTAAACATTCTTTCATTGTTTGATCCATCACATGCAAAATGATCCATTCAGTTATTAAAATCTATCAGTCAGACATATATAATATATTTTATAAATACGTCTGTAACGTCTGTAACTCTGTAAATCAAATTCCAAGTACGAACACATGAATAGCCCTTATTTAAATCATTAGGTCCTAAAAGTTGTAAAATGCACTAATAGCCAAATCAAGAGTTATTTCCCTTCCTCCGTTCATGTGAATGAAACCCAGACCGCGGCTGGAGCGAGGGCTGGGAGGCGGAGTTAAAGGAAACGCTACTGCATCTGCTCTACGGGCCCAATGGATGCGGAAGATCGCCGGATGATACGGGTATTTTGTCAATCGGCCAATTTGGCTTCATGCACCACTGAGCACACGGCTCACACGATCATAAAACAACTTTTAATTTTGGTGGCATTGGCCAATTTACTGACTGAATGAGCATGAATGAAATGCTTTGGGTGAGTTGCTACCTTTTGCAGACATGCAATAGAGTTGTGATGTTCCATCAAACAGCTGTGACAATTGCACTTACAGTTTAAAGAAGACAGTTTAAAAGAAATGAGACAAAGCGATTGAATAAACTGTAATGAAAAACTTTTGCTCTGTTCTTTGTCTGTTAGGATAGATAGATAGATAGATAGATAGATAGATAGATAGATAGATAGATAGAAACTGTTATCTGAAGTCAACTTGTCTTAAACTTCACTCCAACAGAAAATCTGAAGTACATCATAAGAGAGTTTCAAGGACATGTAAATGTGAGACTCGTCAGTAGTGGCTGTTTAGTTCCCCCTCCGGCAATCATTTTTGAGCTATATTATTAAGGGTATTGTATACAGTCAGTGATCTGTGGGGGGATGAGATGAGATGAGGCTTTGCTTCATATCCTCTTTTAATTAATATCATTATCTACTGTCCCCTAACCAGCACAACACACCCAAAGACGCACACCCACATGTGCAGCCGCACCGAGAGGCTCCACTGATCTGGAGGGGTAAAGCCTGGTATACAAAGACGGCATCAGAGAGCCACATCACACAGAAGGGAAGCCATATAGTATTTATCAACCAACAAAGACACCAACACTCACACACACACACACACGGGGACGGACCCAGTGATGCGCAGCAAGAATGTGATGTGTTTTCTTTGTCATGTTAATCAGTTCCTTGGGGGTTGGTTGCCACAATAAAGTGAATAATAAATCACATACCAGAACTACTACGTATAGATCACTCATTCTATTCAATCCTTCGCTCTCACCCTGCTCCCCATTATCCTGCTTCTTTTATTATTATCTCTTATTTCTCTCCGGTCCCTCGCTCCCTATTTTTCTCAACACCTTCTCTCCTCTTTCCCCATTTAATCCTCTCTCTCTCTCTCTTTCCTCCATCAGTCATTTTCATTTCTACCTGGTGCTGATCCCTCACTCGGCTGGGCTAAGCGTATGGGTAAACAAGAGCAAGGCAGTGCATTCTGGGACATGACCTTTGAGTTGAAAGTCCTGTGAGAGGTTGACAAGTTTTCTCCCAAACTGTACTCACCCAGGCAAGGACCTATTTTACAAGCAGCTATTTCTATTTTAATTTAAACTGTTAAATTGATGAAAATAGATGAATCGTTTTTTTTTCTTTTGGAATCTGTTAAAATGATCCATAGATGGGAGGTCTTGGACTCAAGACCTCAGTATTATTAAAATACTGTCTTGTCTGCAGTGATGCATGTTTAATATCATTTTAATTTTAGTTTCTGGCCAGGGGTTGATTTTATTAAAAAAAAATTATAATGAAAGATGATGAGAACATTTTGAATATTTAAAAAGACATTAACTTCATTTTTCGGTTCATCATCAACTAACTTAAAATTTAAGGAATTTAATTTCCCATGCTATACAGGTGAGATCCTGCAGTAGGAAAAATCAAATGTTATTTTTTTGAAGTCTGAACACAGTTGTTTTTACTTAGTATTGTACGTAGTGTTATAACATACCCACCAGGGCTCAACAATAAGGATTGCCCGATTTCTCGGCGGCAGGTTAAATGCCATGTTGGGCAAGTAAATCTAGCAACTAGAGCTGTCAATCGATTGAAATATTTAATCGCGATTAAATGCAAAATTGTCCATGATTAATTGCGATTAATTGCAAATTAATCACACATTTTTTTACCTGTTCAAAATGTATCTTAAAAGGAGATTTGTCAACATCTTACATCACTTATCAACATGGGAGTGGGCAAATATGCTTGCTTTATGCAAATGTATGTATATATCTATTATTGGAAATCAATTAACAACACAAAATAATGACAAATATTGTCCAGAAACCCTCACAGGTACTGTATTTAGCATAAACATATGCTCAAATCATAACATGGCAAACTCAACCCCAACAGGCAACAACAGCTGTCAGCGTGTCAGTGTGCTGACTTGACTATGACTTGCCCCAAACTGCATGTGATTATCATAAAGTGGGCATGTCTGTAAAGGGGAGACTCGTGTGTACCCATAGAACCTATTTTCATTCACATATCTTGAGGTCAGATGTCAAGGGACCCCTTTGAAAATGGCCATGCGGGTTTTTCCTCTCCAAAATTGAGCGTAACTTTGGAGCGTTATTTAGCCTCCTTAGGTTTTCTAGTTTCATGTGATACCAGTATCTTCACTCTAGCTTTAAAACTGAGCCTGCTACAACCTCTGAAAGATCGATTGCGTTTACGCTTTAAATAAATTAGTGGCGTTAAAACAAATTTGCGTTAACACATTATTATCGCCTTAACTTTGACAGCCCTACTAGCAACTCACTTTCCCAATCGGACGAGTGGTAAAAAATAATTAAACACATTGTTTTTTCTGGAACTGATGATGGACGTAGCTAAGGAGTGACATGAGCCATCTCGCTTCCTTCTCATCTCTGTTGATTGTTGCACAGGCGCAGTGCCGATCGAGCACTTGTGAGGAGATGGCGCTGGGTAAAGACAAAGTCTATGAGCTGAAGTGCAAACGAGTATTTCAATTATTTAGTTTGGTGGTGTTAGAGGATGAAACTCCAACTATGTTTTGCGCAGTTTGCCGCAAATTTGAGAGCATTTACTTAAATAAAGATTAAACATGATAATTAACTGAAGACTTTGTTGTGGTTTGATAACTGCTAATAAATAAAACAATTTGTATAGGAGCAAGTAACTGATTTGATAAAAGAAATAGATTCTGAGCATGTAAATTTATGATACTGGTTGGGCAAGTGAAAAAAAAACCCATTCATGTTGAACTATGCACACACATGCAGAGGCTTACCTTGTATCCCTGGTTGATGCCATTAATAAACTGCTGAGGCGGAGGGTTCCATGTGAAGCGGATGGTCGTCGAGTTGATAGCTAAAACTTCCACTTCCTGCGGAGGTGCTGTGGGAACTAAGCACACACACATAACATTTAGCTGCAGTGGGTTCAACAAAGAGGGAAGAGGATGAGTGCTTAGATACACTGGAAAAAAACAACCCATACACAGTAACAAACTTGGCTCTAAGTTGCGGAAAAAAACAGTTTTCAGGGTTATGCTTTTACTTTTTCAACATGTAGTGCTTTCAAATACATCATACAGCGCCATATATTTCATTATTTTCACATTAAGATTCAGTTCATTTTTTAATTAAAAATATCTGCTAGGCTTGCAAAAGTTAAATGCCAAACCTATACTGCAATTCTCTGCTGCAAAATGACCTAATTTCCCAATAAAATTCATCTCATCTATTGTATTTTGCATTCACGTGTTTTGCATAGTATCAGTTTGGGAATGACTAAGTGAGATGAGGGTACTGCCCCTTTAGTGACTGCTGCTGAACAATGACGGCCCATAAAGACAGCGAAAATGATAAATGAAATCTATTAAGCCTTTCAGCCAGTGACCTCAGGAGGACAGACAGTGGCCACAGAAAGTTAGATGACTCACTGGAGTTGTTGGTTCAGTCCCGTAGACGCATCACTCACCCCTTTACTGCAGCCCTGTCAACCTTTATTACCCACATGATGTAACGGCATAGTACGCCATGATTTATTGATTCAAAATTACAATGGATTAGATACAAGAATCATGACACTGGATTTGTATTAATACTTAACTTACAAAAGACACTCCGGCAATTTAGTATTGCACTCGCATAAAGTCGGAGGACTCACAAGAAGCAAATTTGAAAAAAAGAATGGTCAAAATCGACAAATTAGAGGACGAGATATCCTGGTTTTTAGTCCCAAGTATGGGTCAAGCTAAAAAAATACTGCATCTTATATTTCCCAAAGTGCAACTGGATGGTGTTCTTTCATTTTTAAAAATGGATGCCTGAACGCCCACTTCTTTCAAACCCAACACCTCCACTTTGTAATGTAGGTTTTCTGTTAAAAAATGTAAAGGGCGGGTCAATCTGCGTTCTGTTCCGTATTTTTCAAATGGAAACGCCCACTCAGCCGTTGCAAAAAGCAGTGACATAGGTTACCAAAGTAAGCTCATTGAAGCTAATCAATAAGGTCATGAATAATGTGAATGCTAGCACTAGCTGAGTCAAAGTTAGATATGCTAAGTTTGTAAGTTGTGTATGTATGTATGTATGTATACTCATGCATTCTGCGAGATAAAATTACTGCTTTTCTGAATGTAGTCTGGCAGCTTTGGAGAGAGCGATATAACAGCTTCAGTTCCCCGTCGGAGCGGCTGTGGACGGGAGCAGCAGAAAAACGTATTGACCACCTAAAAAAAATTAAAATCAGTTGGAGTGTACGCTATATTTAGAATATTTTCACAGCTTTGCCTCGCCATCAGACAGCCCTTTCTGATGGAAAACTGAAGCCGTTATATCGCTGTCCTTATAGCCACCAGACTTCATTCACAAAAACAGTAATTTTACCTCACAGCATTTTGACACTAAAACATAAATACTTTGACTAAAATGTGAGTGTTCGTATTTGAATACATAAGGAACACCACTGGGAGGTTACAGAGTGATATATAAACTTAAAAATAATAATAATAATAATAATAACAATAATAACGGACCCGCCCTTTAAGCTCCCAAAAATGCTCGTGACATCATCAGGGTTATTTTTTTATCAAACTTTGGACATTTCCTTCTAGAGCCACATAAGACACTATGCAGTACAACTGTTCACAGCCTGCATAGTACTACTCATGGCAGGTTAACTGAACTACATGTGTTAAATCAGTGGAGTGGCCCTTTAACTTATATACATACAGTATATAGAAATATATATATATTTACTTGCTAATTTACTTTATAATTGTGGCGAAGCAGCATTACTACACATCCATGTTGCTAACAGTCAGTAATAAACTAGGACTCTGAGTTTTTCTGAGTTGAAATTTGAATCTAGGTTCAAAGATTCAACAATAAAAACGTTACTAATAAGAATATGAAGTCAAACTAAAGCAGAATAGTAATAATTTATATAGTAAATAGCAGAATAGCAATAAGTCTGTTTAAAGCGTGTATAAACTCGGCCAAGGCATTCAGCATCCACCAGAAAGTGAGAAGACAGAGTGGTTAGAGATATAAGAGATTGTGGAATATACTATGAACATTACAGCGTTTTTTTACTATGAAATGTAGGTTACTTGTTCAATTTTGAAAAACATCCACTCCAAGATTGCTCCTCTGTCTTTTATGTTTATTTTCCCATCGCGTCAGGGTATGTACGTGCCTCTACATGTGAGTCTTTATGCGTTATATGGAATCTATCAGAGCAGCAGGTCAGCGAGAGGAAGAGGCTCCATGATAACGTTAAAGCCAGGAAGAGAGTGTGACTGTGAAATGTGTGAGTGCTTATACATACTGCATGTGTGTCTGCGGGCACACGTTATGGTGATTACACTGTAAGGGGTTTATGCTGATGCTAGAGAGCCACAGAGTGATAATGCACTGTTGCATGATGGGAATGCCCTTTACATCTCATGTTTGAGCCAACCGAGGCCAGACGATGCACAGATGCAAAGAGAGAGGAGAGTATACAGAATAAAAAACGAGAGAAAAGTGGAAGGGGAAGAGATAGTGAGAGAAAGAGAGCCAAAGGATGAGAAGACAGAGAGGGAGACGGAAGATTAATTGATGTTAAAGATCCTCCCCCCCCCCTCGCCTCTCCGCCATGCTGACTGTACTCCTGGGGATCGGGCTTCTAACCCCTCGCAGCTCACAACTACAGATAAAACACTAAACTCTGTCCTCTGGGGGAATCTTGGTATGCGCGTATGCCTGTATGCGAGAGAGCGGGAGACGAGCACTGTTATCAGAGTCTAACACTGAGTTCAACCACATCCTCTCAGAGATAGTGAGAGAGAGAACATGTCCAATCCATTGCAGCCACTCCCATTAAACCACATTAGAATAATTAATGAGCCTAACTCCCTCTCCTGAGTCTATAAACCTGTCCTGAACTCTTGTAATAATGACTGTGAGTTTTATGTGCATGTGTGTGTGCGTGTGTGTGTGTGTAGCTCAACCCATCCTTAATAAAGATAATATACTGTTGGAATAAAAGTCAGGAAGAGAAGAGCACGTGTTTAAAGAAGATTTACCCCCGCGACCACTTCCTCTTATATTCATCCGTCTCTCACTACATCTGCATGGATTTATGTTCGACAGACTTAAAAGTGTGTTCAGCCATGTTTATTACAATCAACACACTATATCGTTGCATCATATAATATATTTATAGAGTGCTCATTCCCTACAAACTCCCTGCAGCTCATCCTGCACCACCCCATGGTGCTCCTTGGCCAGATGGGAGGTTTAATCCCTCCAGCAAGTCCTGGGTCGCCCCCAGGGTCTCCTCCCAGTTGCTTGAAGTTGATATGCCTTTGAGGGGACGCCTCAGGGGCGACTTTAACACAAGTCTGAACTGCACCAACTGGCTCCTCTCAAAGCTGAACTCCTCATCCTATCAATGAGAGGGAAGCCAACCTGCCTGCGGAGGTGCTACTGCCTGTAACTGTGATCTCAGTCGTTGGATCACTACCCGAAAACGTAAAAATAGTTGAGGATGGTCTGCCTAATCACTATTACAACCCGTTACCATTATAGAAATGTTTCTCTGTAGTGTAAACATTTTTAGAGATGTATGCGTCGACACAATTGCATCAAAATGTATCCACATTAAAAAAAAAATATCTGGGCAGGTAAAGCAAAAGTTTTCTATACTGTAAGTGCAAAAGTGTGAGAAAGGGCATAAATGTGTCTGCTCTGTCAGGAGTCTCTGTTCAGAGTAGCAGGAGTAAAATTTCACACACGTGGGACGAGAGAGAGTTGACAGACAAGGAGATGGCAGAGGATTTGGTGTCAAAGTGAAAAGCAAAAGCGCCTGTTTTGGCAATATTTCAGATTTAAACCCAATGCTATAAGGGAACTATAATATTAAAGAGGCAATCGGCGTGACAAGGACGGAGCGGTAAGAGCCGTTGTGCGCGTTGCAGCGGCGCCGGGTCGAAATCTGCAACCCCGGAGAGGCCAGTCAAACTGTCACCCATTGATAAAGATCAAAGTCAGCACTCTACAGATATTGAGCACTGTCTTTTCTTGTAAAATGTCCGGTGTAATCAGTAACACCGGTGTTGGCACAAGTTTATTAACCGGTGGGAAAGTTTCCTCACCTTCACACCCCTACCAAGGTCTGATATGTTGACTTAAAGAACTGTCAACAATCTATTAATCAGACAACAGTATGAGAAATCAGCACTGTCTCATCTCAAAATTTAAATCATTAAATGATTAACTATAAATCTATTTATAGATTTTATTTAACCTCCAGGAAACACTTCAAAACACTCCAGCTTTGTCTCACACATTTGCCCCCATTGTATCATAATAACAAAGTGGGAAAGCGTGGGTGGGTATAATTTGGGATTGCCCAGATGTGAAGTCTTTTTGGTCCAGGATTTAAGGACTCGAGGAGCTTTTTTTGGGCAGTTAATTAAAATAATGTACATTGAAAGATTATGCTACTAATACTTTTATGCTGGACTACTTTCAGGTCAGTGATATGTGTGTATGCAGGGACTGATGATTGACATAATGTCCTAAAATTGTACAAATGTACAATTGGTACATTCGCTTTGCCCTTCAAATGTGTGTGTGTGTGTGTGTGTGTGTGTGTGTGTGTGCGTGTGTTTGTGTGTGTGTGTGTGTGTCTTAACTCACCTCCCTGCAGAGTGTACTCAGTGACAGGGCTGCTGTAGACGCCCAGGCCGGCTCCAGTGAAGGCAGCCACCTGGATCTGGTATTGTGTCCAGATGATCAGATCTTTCAGCAGACAGTAGTTGGTCTCTGGGCTGCTAATGTTCTTCTCCTGGTAGTCCCCTGGCAGCCCTGCCAGACGGTACCTACACACACACACACGCACACGCACACGCAACCGCACACACACACACACACACACACACACACACACGTAAATATGTTGAGTTGTAGATAAACAAGTAAGCAAGTGGTTCAGCATAAGTCAAAACACAAAGACCATGTATGTATAGTGTCCTTGAGCAAGAAAATAAACCCAGAATTGCTCCCGATATATTATGTATATACTGTATGTGTATAGAAGACCAAAACCTCACGCCAGAACAACAGTTTCTTCCCGACTGCAGCTGGCTTTATCAATAAGGTCTGCGACCCCCACTGATACTGACTCTCATCTCACCCAATGGACACTACATGTTACATTAATGTTAAGACATTTAGTATTATCTTTGAACATTGCACATATTCTTTATACTGTGACCATTTGCACATTCCATCCTCTTTGTAAAACACAGCTCTTATCATTTTAAAAACAGATATTGATATATTACATTTTTTATATATATATCTCATATTTCTATTTCTAAATTTGTATTTTAGTTATGATTCTTGACTTTTGCAGTATTTGCTTTTTATCTTTATTTTCTCTTACTACTATGCATCAAGACTAGGGCTGCAACTAATGATTATTTTCATTGTCGATTAATCTGTCTATTATTTTCTCCATTAATCGATTAGTTGTTTGGTCTATAAAATGTCAGAAAATGGTGAAAAATGATCAGTGTTTCCCAAAGCCCAAGATGATGTCTTCAAGTGTCTTGTTTTGTCCACGACACAAAGATATTCAGTTTACTGTCATAGAGGAGTAAAGAAACCAGAAAATATTCACACTTAAGAAGCTGGAATCAGAGAATTTTAGTTTTTTTTCTTAAAAAATTATTCATAGCGTTTGATTGATTATCAAAATAGTTGCTGATTAATTGAATAGCTGACAATCGATTAATCATTGCAGCTCTAATCAAAATACCGAGGCAAATGTATGTAAAAACCTACTTGCTTTGGACAAAATCATGTAATGAATGAACTTAATATAACCAAGTGTGCTCATAGAATCATCCCAAGTCTGGAAATCTATAATAATAATAATATCATACTAGTGTAAATACTACTTTATATGCCGGAATGCACATTTTTAAATAAACAGAAAATTCACAGTCACACAGTATCACTCATGTTGGCAGAGAAACTATTCTAAAGGATTTTTCTACTGTTGAAAATCGCCTGAATCACGTCTGAATCCCTAAAAAATAAAAACCTTTAATGCCCGGTAGACATCTCTGAATAGTGCACCTTCAAGGCCTTCGCTTTACTACATGTGATATAAATGTCCACTTAAAAGGATATATGACCCGACTAGACGGGGAGGTGTAATACCACTTAGGTATTGTACATATCTGATGGAGCTGAATGGAGTAATAATCCACATGTCAGCGTTTTAATATGGAGCCTATTCGGTGTAACAGGATATTCCAACGTTTCACCGGCTGAGTCAGCGCTCTATCGCACATGCATGCTGTACAGTATACACACACACAAACACACAACACACTCATACACACAAACAGATACACAAAGCGAGGGGGCGCCGGAGGCTGACAGGGGATCTCTGTAGTGGAGGGGAGATAACCCCTTCCTCCTCTCTCTCCACCTGACACACTGACACTCACACTGGGAAGAGGAAGAGGAGGAGGAAGAGGAGGAGAGGAGTGAAAAGTGTGAGAACATGGGAGAAAGAGAGTGAGGATGTGCCAGCTGTTACAACGAGGAGAAAGGAGGATCCAAACGGAAGGGCAGGAGGAGCTAGAAGCTCTGTCCTATAAAGCTGAGATGACACTGTGGAGATGTGTGAGTGTTCATTTCTATTTTGGACTGATTTCTGAAGTGGAGGCAGATGACTCACTGAACGAGGATAAAGACCTGATAACTTCTATTGCAATTATATGCAAATTTGGTGTGAGGCAGCTGATGACAGTTTGATTACACCCAGTGTGTCACATTTTAGGTAGACATCAAAGTGAAGGACAGTGGACCAAGGGCAGCCAGAGCATCTGTAAAGAGCACTCTGTGCGTGTGTGTATGTGTGTGAATGTATGTGTGTGTGAATGTATGTGTGTGGTTATCTGATAAAAAGGGAGAGGGGGAGCCACAAAAATGAATATATATATATGGGCGCAATTTGCCGGGGGATAGGGGGGATTTCCCCCCCTCTGGTCTATATATCCCTGCCTCTGCTGAATTATTTTTATCTCCGGTGGTGTGATTAATGCTACTTCACCAATAGACCATATAAAATAACTAAAATAAAAACTGTTTAGAATATATCTAAGTAAAGCTCTGCAAAGTGAGAACAGTCTGTGATGGAAACAACAATAAAATCAGAAATGTCAGAGCTCGTGTTTGTGTGACAATAGAGATGACACGGCGTCTAGGTGATGAACGTCTCCACTAGATGTTCTGATAAAATGTTTTCCTTCCCGATACCTGAATTTGCGGTATAGGCCGATACCGAGTACCGATCCGATACCAGCGTGATAAAAATATAACAGCTGACCATGTATGGATGTGATATGATTACTATCTTTGCTGCATGGCCTGGCTTAGGTTAAACATGAACAAATGCATACAGAGAATGAATGCAAAAGAACTTTCTTTTATTGTTCAGTTTGTCAGTTACAAAGAATATAAATAAATGAAGCGAGGAATAAATAACAAATCTGTATTCTCTTAGCTGTCTCCTCAGTGGACAGCCTGTGTGCTAATTTGTTCTGCAGGGTGCAATATTCACACACCCGTACTATGGTATTGCAACACCCTTGAAACAAAAGCCTTACATACTGTACATATCACCATTTCACTTGTTGGATTTTCCACTGTGAAATATAAACGGCTGACATTTTCCCCGCTCTGACTACGGTTACAATCTCCACTTGCACCACACTGTTGTAGTAGATGCCAGTGGCAGCCATGATACATCCAGGGTGACAACAGAGTGAAGGCAACTGTTTTGGAGCGGTGAAGAAGAATTGATTTCTTGTTAAACAAGTTGATTTTTTCCTGGGTTAATAAATTATGGTATCGGATCGCAGATATCCAATCCCGAATTCTGGGCAGTATCGGACGCATTTCCGATACTGGTATTGGTATCATACAACTCTAGTCTCCACGCTGAACAGTCTACTGTTCTTCTCAGTAAATGTACCATGGGTCTCCTCCTTCCCTGCCTGGAGATTTGCAGAGATGTGGGGTGAAAGTGGGGCGATACGCCACAGATGACCCCTCCACAGGAAAGCAAAAAGCTATACATTTTTATACTGACAGCTTGTTGTGCTATTACATTCTGTGATTATTTTCTATTAAATATTGAAGTTTATAAATAAGTGTTTTGGTACGACTGGCTGAGTGGCGCTATCCATGGTGCTGAAAGTTAAATTAGCATTTAAACTTTTGTTCTGTTGTGTATGATCTCATCCCCTATGTGTCCGCATGAGGAAAGGACAAGGTAAGAGAGTGAAAATATTGCGCTACTTGATGGATTACATTTTTAAAAATGGATTAAAATATTCCTGCAAATACAGTGGTTAAGTTCAAGTTCTGAAATTATTTTATTAAAGTTCGCAATTAATCTATAAATGTAAATTTAACAGCTGCAAGAAATAGCCTAACAAGCCCACAATATAATTCTAAATGTTGTCAATTCAATTACAATATACATTTTCATAAGTTTTCTCTAACCTAGGGCTGCAACTATCAATTCTTCGTAGTATTGAGTTATCAGACAGTTATTTTTTACATCTGGTTAGTCTTTAAAGGAGCAATATGTAGCACTGACAGCTAGCGTTTAAAATGGGTAACAGCAGGCCAAATTCATAATACTGGAGCCGTGGCCCGTCTGCTCCTCCGGTGTGACTGATAACAGTTAGCGCACGTTTTCGCAATTTGAGGGTTACCTTTTAGACACGACCATGTTAGCCTCTGGCCACCAGCAGTAGTCAGAATCACTTCACCAGCTGTGTGTCTCAAATACTCGCTGCCTTGATAACCCAGCTGCACACGGACCACAGAGAGATGTGCCGAGGCTTTTCAGGTCGGGTAGAATCTAACGTTATCTCAGTTGATCCAGTTCGTTAGCTTGCTTCCATGGCTGCAGAATTCTGTGTTTACGTGCCGATTTGTTTCGTATGTGGCATATGGGAACATGCTGGGAGTAGCATTGTCGTCGGAGATTTCAATTTAGCATATTTCCTTAATCTCTGATGACAGATCATGGTCATTTTATTATTTATTACAGTAAATATGTTACATATTGGTCCTCTAAAATCTCAGAAAATAGTGAAAAATGCTTGTCACAATATTCCAAGGTGACCATGTGAAATTGCTTGTTTTGTCTGTCTAACAGTCTATAGTAAATAACCCGAGAAACAGCAAAAAGAAGCGTATTGCTGATAAAAAAATTGTTGACAGTTTATTTTCTGGCATGCAACTATTCAATTATTACATGTTTCTATAAGCCAGTATAATTCAAAATGTAATGCATGTTGTCGGTTTGGTATTTAAAAACTTCTATACAGTGCAGAGCTCCCAAGTCCTGAAAGCCAAATATTCTATGTATGTGTGTGTCTGTTTCTGTGTGCGTATATACTGTATACCTGAGCACATATCCTCGGAGGACTCCGTTGAGCTGCGGTTCTGGCGGAGGCTGCCACTGGACCATGATGGACTGGTTTGTCCGCCCACTGGCCACAATATTCTTCGGAGGAGCGCTGGGTGCCTCCTCCCTCAGCATCAATCTAACACACACACACACAAAGAAAGACAGACAAATGATTTTGATTAGGTTTATTAGGCGTCTTGTAATGAGAATAGAAGGCTAAAAAAGAATTTATTTCCCAAGTATCTTCATCTCTTCTAATCTTGGGATCAGATTGTCTACAAACACATTATCATGTTTGTCAGTGGAGATACATGATGGGACGGAGCTGCAACTTATTATAGAGAATCATCTCACAGCTTAAGCAGCTCTGATGAATTCTTATTGAATTCTGGGCTCATCTCTCTCATCCCTCGTCCTTCTCCACGTGTATCTTGCAATTTCATTTAATGCATTTGCTGTTCATCTCTGGCTATATTGTTCATTTATTTCCAAACAAACCACCGCTGCTGCTGATGGAAGCATTTAACGCATCACTTCCAGAGCGCCAGAGGATTTCTCTTGGGAATGATGGAGCTGGCACCGGGTGTTTAAAACAACAAATGTAAAGAGCGTTTATGAACTTGGTTCGAGTGTGTTTTCAGCTCAGAACAACAAACAGACATTTACTGTCTATTTACTGTTTATATTCTGTTTTATTTCTCTCCTTTTAACTTGACTAATGTCACATTTATACACCCGCAGTCTTTGTCCGGGAAGTTTCTATTTCAACGCTGCCGCAGCAATAGACAGTTGATCACTATTAGTTGAGAATGAGCAAAGAGCTCGTCTTTTTATTTCTGGCGAGACAGCGTGATCCCTCGCTCTCTCTGCCCTCTTCAACTCTCTTCTGTCTCTCCGAACCTCTTCCCATCTTTCCATTCGACACTTTGATCCCCTTCTCTGTTTTTTCTCTCTCCCATCTGCAAACTTTCACCTTTCCTCCATCACGTCCTTTGGCCTCAATTATTTCATCCTTCTATCTTTTGCTCATCTCCTTCCGTCCTCTTCACCGCTGTAAAGCCCCCCTCCCTTCCGTGCCCCACCCGTGATTAAAGCTCCCAGCCCTCTCATGGTTGGTAAAGCACACGGGCTGAGCTGGTCAGCCTCTGGCTTTACAGTAAGCAGCTCAGCTAACGTAATCAGAGCCATATGTGCTCACACACACACACACACACACACACATATAAACACACCAAACAAATTTCTCCCAGCTTAAGACAGACTGCTACATCCGATGGTCTTTTCCCTTCCATGGATTATGTCTGGAGATTTACACCCCCCCTCCTCACTTCCCCTCTGTGCCCCACGTCTGCCTGAATGATTCTCTATGAGCTATCGAGCCATTAGCCGTGGTATGGCTCTCTGTATTTGTGTGTCTGAATCTGTATGTGCCTATAAATGTGTGTGCACATCTATATGTGTGTGTGTGAAAGTGAGGGTGTGAAAGCTGTTAGCTCGAGACTTGCGCAGGCGGATATATGGCACAGGCCAGTGGTTTTACAGCTGTGCTTTACTTCCATTAGGTTAGGCACTGTCAGACAGCACCAGGTGCTGCAGGCATACACATGTACAGTACACACACGCACACACACACACACATAGGCTAATGGGCCTTGTGTGAATGAGATGGGCATTAGTGTAGCCGCCTGGAAATGGGGTATATATAATCCTCAACTATGCCACTGCTTTTGACTGAAATTGATGATGCACATTAATGCACATACACAAACTCACCCACACACCCATACAGTGCTGAACAGATGCGGCCATTCACTGTTTGACTGCAAGTGAAACACACACAAATGCACGCTGACACACTTGTACTCGATAGCAGAAACTCCTTGTGAATCGCTTTAATTCCCTCCCAACCATTTACGGGGTAAATATTTCATACAGTGGGTTCAGTATGAGGACATCACACCAGAGATTAAATATACAAACCCCAACCCACCTACTCATACACCACTTCACATCCACCCCCAAAACACATCCAAACATTCACACTAACAGCCATACTTGAACTACAGCCAAACAAACCAAACACAGCCCGTAACTTTGTCTGAACGCTGTGTGACACACTTTCTCTGTCCCTTGTTATTAAGGAAAAGAGGACATTTTCTGCAGGAGATTTACATGTTTTCGTGTGTGAGTGAAAGTGTGTGTGTTTGGGGTGGGGTGGGGGGGATGTATTTTGTGAGTCCCTATGCTGTGGGAATTAGTTAAACTTTCTATCTGTGTCATTCTCCATAGTTAAATGCCCGGCGGCTTTCTCACTAAGTCCACATACACACCGACTGTTAAATTTAATGGTGTTACCGGGATGTTAAATCTGCCTCTATTCAAACAGGATAGTAACATTTAGATGCAGTGGGAGTAGGAAATAGAGAGGAATAAACAGAGGGCAACAGGAATAAAAAAAAAAAGGAAGGGAGAGAAACCAGATGTGACATGATTGGGTAAAACCAGCCAAATAGATTAGCTTATTTTCTTCTTGTTTGACACTCTAAGTCTTGTCTGCTTTAAATGTTGTGCTGTTTTGCCCGAGGCTAAAAGCTGCACAAATGGAGGAGGCTGACAAACTAACGAGAGTGTGTCCGGGAAATAGAGAAACTTTGTGCATTATTCTCACAATAGAGCTAAACCAGCTGAGGCACATATTTACTGCTCTATGTGTGCTTTATGTTGGTCACTTTAATAACAAATAGATTTGTAGTCACAATACCTGATCGGCCAATCACATTTTTTACTACATACCAACAACGATGCTTCAAAACTAGGGCTGTCAAAGTTAACGCAATAATAATGCGTTTACATAAATCTGTTTTAACGCCACTCATTTCTTTAACGCATTAACGCAACTTGCGATTTTTAGGTTGTAGCGGGCTCAGTTTTAAAGCTAGAGTGAAGGAACAGTCCCTTGACCTCTGACCTCAAGATATGTGAATGAAAATGGGTTCTTTCACATGCCCACTTTATGATAATCGCATGCAGTTTGGGGCAACTCATAGTCAAGTCAGCACACTGACACACTGACAGCTGTTGTTGCCTGTTGGGCTTGAATTTACCATGTCATGATTTGAGAATATTTGTTATGCTAAATGTAGTACCTGTGAGGGTTTCTGGACAATATTTATCAATGTTTTGTGTTGTTAATTGATTTACAATAATACATATACACATACATTTGCATAAAGCAGCATATGCCCACTCCCATGTTGATAAGAGTATTAAATACTTGTCAAATCTCCCTTTAAGGTACATTTTGAACAGATAAAAAATATGTGATTAATTTGGGATTAACTTGCGATTGCGAAAACTATAGACAATCACGCGATTAATCGTGATTAAATATTTTAATCGGTTGACAGCCCTTTTCAAAACCAATCAAATGTGACACTAGATGATCTGTCATTATTGATAGAAAATATTTTTCATGTAAAAATAAGAAGTTATGGCTGACTGTAATGTAATGTGAATGTGAATGTATTGTCTTTAACACAAACAAAGCAAATAACAATCACAGCTTTACCTGCTCCTGTCTGTGTTTGTGTATACATTTGATTAAATGTCATTGTGACCATGTTAGCATGCTGTTGTTAGCATTTAGCACTTTGGAGGTGGCGGTTAGGTCAAATTATTTTGGCTAATTGAAGCATAACATTTCCATCATGGTTTTGTTTTATGTTAAAGGTGCTGAATAAGGGATTAGGAGCATTTCTATTGCCTCTTAAAGGCTCTCAACATGGCGACGGCAAAACGGTGGCTAACGGTGCTAACAGTGCAAACAACAGCGAAAGTGCTGACAGAGATAACAATGTTAACCTGAGGGGGCACTGGAGGGTGGGTGCTACGCTTCCGCATCAACGCCGTCGGTCGGTATGGCGTAATCAGCTGTAACCGCTGTATTCTTGTGTTATTTTGGCTCAGATTTACCTTTTTTTTTTTTGGTTATTGTTGTATGATGGAAGAAGTTTTTTTCCAGCTTATATCTAAAAATATTCACAGTAATAGTCTGGTTTCTATTCATGTTTATCCCTTCTTACATAATTTGTATCTGTGGGATCTGCCAGGTATATGTAGGACTAAACTGTAGCTTATTACCTCCTCTTTAAAAATGTTGACTAGGGGGCTACAGCAAGAACTCAGCTATGACTAAGCCTTCATTGTATTTCCTGCTACATTGTCTGTGTGTTTACAGTGAAGAAAAGAGTAAATTGAAGAAATGCCTGTAATCTCGTCCATTTATACTTGACAAACAATGAGCTCTTCCTCATCTGGCCGAGCTTTTATCAGTGCGAGCCTTCTCTCTACAATTGGCTTGATGTTTCCTCTCTATAGCTTAAAGTAAATATATCACTCCCTATGCAATAGGCACCTCCAACATCGTTTCGGCCACAGTTAAACACAGATATACAGTATAATTCAAGATTGACACGCTGGAAAGCACAGGACAAATCTCCAGTAAATCTTTTAAATCTCCCAAAGCTCTTACAGCATTCATTTTTTTGTGTCTATTAGCGTATGTGTGCGTGATAGAAAGGAAAAGAGTGTTTTATCACACATTCGGTGTTAAAGTCTGATGTGTTCGGTTTCTGACTGAACAGCTGGAATAAAAAATAAGAGCAGAGGCAAAGAAAATTGAGACAGATGCCCGGAGTTCAAGGCATTAATGCATAATCTGTCTTCCCTCTGTTAATGCTTCCACTTTAAAAAATGGTAATGGTGTGAGTGTAGGTCATGCATGAACAACTGTGTGTGTGTGTGTGTGTGTGTGTGTGTGACACTCAAGATGGTATAATTGGATTCTACAAGGGAGTTTCTGCATTTAGAGGTAATGTTTTTCAGCGTTGGTCACATTCATTCATATACTAGAGATATGTCCGTCTCCCAGGACACTTTTTCCTTCCTTCCTGTGCACTCTGTTGAATAAGATGAAGTGAGGCAGGATAATGATGGAGAGCAAAGAGAAAAATGTATGAATTAATACTGTTAAGGGTAAAGTTCCTAATCAGGACAAGAACAAAATGGGAGAGTGCAGAAGCAGCTGGAAGTTCAAACTTTAATAAGGGCTTTTTGTCATCAATATTACAAGCTTCTCTTTCACTCTCTGTCCCGTTCGCTCACTCTGCCCACATTACTGCATTTTGTCATCCTTCTCATTTGGAGCACCGAGCTTCTGTGGGACGTTTTCCTCTGCCCCGCTCTCCCTGTGTGTCAAGTGCAGCACGCGCCTTGGCATCGTGCGACTGCATCATGTTTTGTCTCATCCAGGCAAACGCCCAGCAGATGAATATCAAAGTGCGCGTGGTTTACGTATGAGACAAACACTGAAGAAGAAGAAGAAGAGGTGTATCCATCTGCTCTGATACACTGACAAGTGATGGCTTGTCTGTCTGCCAGTCTTTCATTTAGAGAGGATCAATGCAATCTATTCTCCAGCTCTGGACTGTGGACTGGGATGGACACAAACAATACGCTGGTACATACAGGAGAAGAAGAGAGGCACAGGAAGGAGAGGAATAATGACGGACAATAAGCCGAAGAGGATAAGTGGGAACGATTTTGAATAAAGGCAGAGGAGAGAAAGATTCAGGAGAACACAAAACAGAAGAGACTGTAATCTGAGGTGTGTGAACGTGTGATGGCAGCGTTCACAGCTGCTGTTGTTACTGAGAGTCTATTTGGCAGAACCACAACTGGCTTCTGCTTGTGGTCACTCTCTTCAGCCAGACGAAACCATGTTTACTTTATAACACAAGGCCACATCTGTCGTATTGTGTGTGTGAGCGTCAGAGATTTGGTGTGTGTGCGTATTCAGGGAGGCCTGCCACACCTCCTTCCAACCCTCTCTCACTCTATCCAGTTCCATCAGTGCTAAGGCATCATAATTACCCCCATTAGTATTTTCTCTTGGGATAAACATACAAACATACACACACACAAACATAAAACATCTGCACAGCAATCCATTTACTTTTCAGGCCAAATCACACTCTCCCGTTCACACATGCAGACAGTTAATTTCCTCATTTTTGCGGTTTAGTTCACGACAGAAGGAGACTGGCAGGGAAATACACACACATATACACACATGCACACACACACGTCACGTAGACATACAGTACAGCACAGATGTGATGAATATAAATCGCTCATTGCAAAGGAAATTAATTCTAAACAAAAAGGGGACACATTGGTTGCGTCCGATATTACATATTGTGCACCACATACCCAATACGTGTACTATCGTTCAACATACTTTTGTGTGAATAAACAGTAGGATGTATCTTTTCGGCTCTCAAGAAGTCGTCACTTCTTGAGAGTTAGAGAGATAGTGTTAGTATTAACACTACAACTTAACACTAGACACTCTCAAGAAGTCGTCAGTGTCAGCCTCCTTGCCGGTTGGAGAAGTGTAACCATGGTAACTCGTGCCAACCTCAAGTGACCAAAACAACGGTTTATGAGAATCAAAGTCTGAATTCATTTAAAATATATTTTACGCCTAGCAAAGTGAACTTTTGTACTTACAGTTAAATTTAAGTGTTTTTGATGTTACAGAGATGTCTGCAGGGTCTGAAATAAGCACCCGCCAAATGTGGGTTAATTGTTGGCAGTGGCGGATAAAATCGTCAGGCCATCTGCCACTTTGGCGGGCAGGGAATAAGCTCTCAAAAGCATGGCGCTACTACTACTAAAACTGAGTGGCGCACCCTATTTTCCTCCCTGATGATGCGACACTGAACATCAAATCTGTGTTGAAATCAGCAGGAGGAGAGCTAGTTAACGTTACCTGTTAGCAGCCGGTGGGCAGCACAGTCGTGCTTGGTTAAATAACGGAGCTACTTAGGGTTAATGGAAGTTCCATTGTGTTACATTATGGTGCGTTCAAGCTCTGTTCAGTATAATAACATAATAAATCCAGTTGTTTGTAAGAGATGTTTCACAATATAATACATATACAGTATATAATATATTTAATGCTATAATATCTCTAATATATTAGAGAGGGAATTGTGACGTGTTTAATTTCCTAACACTAGCTCTAAGCAGCTTAGAATACATCATTAAAACTACTGATGATCAAAGCAAATATTTCAATAAAAATAAAATAATTTATTTCCTAATCTTTTGAATTGTGTTTTTATGCAAATAACCACGATAGATGACAATAACAAAGTACAGTACAGTACTGTGTACAGTACCCTGACATCCCTGAAAAATAGGGCTCCTATAAGGGAAGCTACGGTGTAATTCAAACACTGTAATTTACCATGCATTTAATGTTTTTTTGTGTGAAATATATTGAACATTGAGATCTAAACTGTTATTCCTTCATTTTTGTGGTAGACAAAAAAATGTTTTTCCTTCCACTGTGGCAGGCAGTGAAAAAAGTTAATTTCAGAGCCTGTCAGTCAACGTCTGTTATGAACATTGTTGTCACTATAGCATTGCATTGTGGGATATTTTTGCTGCCGCAGTGTCCAGCGATGCATACTGTAATATTTCACCAGAAATAGTATGCAATTCACGTACTACTGGTTTCATACTAAGGTTTCGGACATACTAAAAAAATCTCACATACTGTTTTAGGGTACTAAATAGCATGTTACTATGGAATTTCGGACCCAACCTTTATTAGTCCTCGCCGTATTAGAATACATCCTTACACACATACACACACAAACACACTATTATACACACACACTTAGATACAGAAATTAGAGTGTGTGGGTGTGTGAGCACTCTGCCTTTTGACTGTAGAAAGGTTCCAGTTTATTCATTCCCAGTTTGTGTAAGGCAGTGTGACCAAGTCTATTACACAGAGGTGGAACAGGCTATTTCTCACACATCACAGCATGTTCTACATAAAAAAAATGGTTTCATGCCTTTTGGGAGTGAAATAGCAGTGTGGCTTCACAGGATGTATTATGAAATGTGTGTTTAATATAGCTGGTAGTTGTGGTGAGTGTGTGTGTGTGTATGTATCCCACATGTGTGTGTCAGTGTCTCTTACCTCTGCGTCTCGGCGCTGTACTGACCCCTGCCCACTTGATTGACGGCGCAGAGCCTGAACTGATAGGTCCTGGCAGGTGTGAGCCCGCCCACTGATACCTCGGTCACCACGGGATCGACCTCTGATAGGTAGACCTTCCACGGCGAGTCTAGACAGAGGACACACAGATTAGAGGCTGATAATATCTGGCTGAGGCAGGACAAACAGAGACACGGGGACACTCAGGACCCATAAATCAAAAAGAAAAGAAGGGAGGAACAGATAAAAGAAGCAAGGAGAGAAGGTAGAGAAAGGGGGTAATTAGCATTATAAAGGGAAAAAAGTATCACAGGATGCAATAAGAACCAAAGTTTGGCGGGAAGAAGGGGATTAATAAAGAAACACAGATGCTTCTGTATATTGTTGCCAACTTTCAGTCTTTCTGCTGAAGAAACCACAGAGATGCACTATTATCATCGCACCAGGCATACGTAGCTGTGTAAGTGAGAGGGACAGTGTGTGTGCCATCTAAAGCCAGCCGAGCGAGTCTATTAGAGCCATTGTCTGACATCAAAATACGTCGTATTTATAATGGCCCATTCTCTCTAAAATACAATCCAAAACATCTACAGACACACAGCTGTGTGTCTGTAGTGCACAAAACTGTTGTCCATTCCTCACTGTCTGGATTCAGTCTTTACTGAAATCGACCAGACTATCATTATGAGTATTTCTGTAGAGCAGCTGTTAAGATGGTGACAGCAGGAAACTTGAAGTCATATTCCTGCTGTTTCCAGAAAAGTTATCAGAATGAAGATTATTTCAAATGTCAAACATCAACATTTGACATTTGTCCATCAGTCCGGCTCCTACAGTCACTATCAAGTGCTCGACTCTGCATATAACGTTTGCCGATCCGTCCGATTAGCTTACAGTAGGCGTCACAGAGACTCTACAGCCATCTCTCTACAATCTGTTTCCCCTGTCATTCTATTACTCAATCCCTCTCTCCTCTCTCCCTCTATTTCTCATTTGACAGAGAGCCAGCCTGCTGTTAAAACATCTGTGGTAGAGAGAGGGTGAGAGAAGGAGAGAGAGAGAGAGAGAGAGAGAGAGAGAGAGGGTGAGAGAGGGAGGAAAATAGGAGTTTATTTATAGGGAACCTGGATGTACATTTACACAGCAACACCATTCCCCATATGTCTGCCTCTTGTAAATGAGTGTGTGTCAGTGCCTGGTAGATGGCAAGTGAACAGCTGTTTGTCGCTCAGGGACTATAAAGTATGCCCAGACACACACACACACACACACACACACACACACACACACACACACATAAACACACACGTACTGTTCTCAGAGAGCTCCAGCAGGTAGTACAGGAGTGGGGAGTTCCCGTCGAAGGGGCGTAGCCAGGAGAGGAGGACGGAGCGGGAGTCGGAGTCATTGAGCCGGGCCGTCAGGGAGCGAGGAGAGTGTGGCAGCTCACTGAACACACAAAAGACAAGAAAGAACCAAAAACATCACACCAGGAGTTTCACAGTATCTGTTTGGCCATTTGATCAGAAGTCTTTAGAGGAATAATTTGACATTTTGGGAAATATCCTTATTCGCTTTCCTGCCAAGAGTTAGATGAGAAGATTGATACCACTCTCAGAGCCTGGCTCTGTCTGAAAGTAGGGCTGGGCAAAATGGCCAAAATCTTCTATCCCAATATAGGTAATTTCATATCTCAATAATGATATACATCAGGATATAGCATGTTTTCTGGTAATTCAATAAAAAATAGTCTATATGAAATAAACATATGGTAAAGCCTATTTTTGTATAGTCCTGTGAATTGACAAAATGAAAAGTAGAGTATTTTCCTCATTTAATAACTTTAGTGCAAAATGAACATTCAAGTTAAATTAGAGAAAAAAATTAATAAATATTATACCATCATCTACTGTAGGTAATACACTGACTATGGAGAAGTACCTCATACAACCCCACTTCAAAACACCCAAACTATCCCTTTAAATGTAAATCTTCTTCTTTCATGTTTGACAAGAAAGCCAATAAGCGTATTTCCCTTGACAAAAGAGTGTGTCTGAATATGTAAATTACACATCCATGCATTTGTGTTTCATAAAGAAGTCAGTAACAAGGTGCCAAGACTTTTCATTATACAGATATTTGTTTGGTTTTTCTAATTGAAATGTGTGGTCGAATAATGTTGGACAGGCTAGTTCCAGGGTCTGGTCCGGGATCAGCTCCAGTGGGCGATATCTTTTAAATATGGCTGTGTTTTGCATATTATTATTATGATATTTTATTCTGTGCGTGACCTGCACCACAGAAAATATATCTCACCACATCTATTAAAAATAAATCCTCCAGACAATTGGCCAACCCCCGTGGATATTTGTGCATCCCCGCCATGTTAATAACAAAGAAAGCAAAAACAGATATATTCATGAAAGCAATAAAGAGTGTCCAGACATTTGATTATACCAATTTTAGTGCATCATAAGTCTCTTTCAAAAACTGTTTGGTTTGAAGGAGACGAGGAATGGAAAGCAGAAGGCTACAGGTGCTAGCAGAGATTACAGGAGTGAAGATATTAACAGATCACATAAAAGGACAGAACAAATATATTTACACTGAAAGCGTAATGAACGACACGCTTCCCTTGTGCCTAAACTAGACGCATTTCGTATTCATACAGTAAGCCCATTAATTATTTCTAAACATTCATGAATGTGTGTGCACTCTGACAAGCTGCCAGCTCTTAATTTCATCGGATGATACAGTTCAAAAACATTTCAGTTTTTGTTTTTGCTATGTGTTTTTTTTCTTTATATTCAAGTGGGTATGAAGTCAGAAACTGAGAGGAACAGAGAGAGAGAGAGAGAGAGAGATATGAAGAAGACTTAAGGGGGAGGGAAACTCGCACTCTACCACGGAGAAGCGAGGACGGCGGTGAACGAAGGCGGAGGGGGAGCACAGGGGAAATGAGAATGATGTTTTCTTTTCTGAGCTGACATGATCATATTAATTAATGGATGAGCTTAGAGAATGTTAGAGCAACTACCTTCACACAGCTCACACAAAACACTCACACACGCACAGACACACACTCACGAACACATGGATGGGTCTTGCGGGAGTTGAACCAATAACCTGCTGGTAATTAGTCTGTCTCCTCAGCCGCCAGCGTCTGTTAACCTCCATGACCCGTTGATACTGAGCTAACGAGAATGTCAGCCACACACGTGGATGCACGCGCCCCCCCACACACACACACACACACAGACAGACACACAGACGGACAGACAGAAATCCCTTCGTACCCCATTTGTTTTTGCACAGCCACAAACAGAGGCTCACTTCCTCCCTCTGAGTTTGACATGTGTAACCTCTCGTCGCTGTATAATTCAGAAGGATGCGGACTCGTGTTCTATCTCTCTCCTACCTTGCAATTGTATTAATATATCATAAGTGCGTTTTATAAATATATTATGCAAGTACTTATTAATATATAAAGACCCACTACCTGATAGTGTTCTCTCAGAGTGGCTGTAATGAGGCTGTGCGGGATACACTTAAAATATGTGTGTGGCATGTTTTAATCGGAGCGTCAGGAACGCCTGCTCTCATACCAAACACACAAATGTGGCATGTTGGGAATGTGTTCACATGACCACAGAGAAGCACGCATGCATGCAAACAAATTGTGTACTGCATGTACAGAGTACCTGATAGCACATATGACCTTAAACCATTATTACTACTGTCTAATAATAACTCACGCTGACGAGCCACATTCTCACACTTTACAGTTTTAATGATATAGATATGTATGTGGTTGAGAGGGTGTCTGACCCCATGGCTACTATTGGAAATGAGCAATTATTTCATTAGACACCCGCTAATGCTTTCTTTATGTTTGCCAATGTACTTAATTGCCTATGAGCCGCTTCTCTTGAATAATGCTCTGCATAGTCAATATTTTTTTCCCTATAATGCTCAACCCAGAGGCATTCTCCCCGTCAATCATATCTGCAATTTGAATCAGCCAGACAGCTAGCTATGGATTGGCTGTTTGTTTTCCCACTTGATTGCAGCACAAAAAGTCAAAGTCGTTTTCGTGCCTAATCACGAAGAAGAAAACAACTTTGTTGGATCAATGCCTGTTCTGTATTCCACAATATATGTCTGTAAATACCATATAAATGCTCTAAACTCAGACAATTTTCTGAAGATAATGTTCAGGATCATATATTGTACATTCTATGTACAGCAGAAAAAACTCTGCAGCGTGCTTCACAACTTAACAGAATTACGCTTATTTGCCTTCTTGCCAAGGGTTAGATGAGAAGAGTTTTTGTGTCTAAGCGACTAATGGGACAACAATTTTTTGAAATTAGTCAAGTATTGAGGGATGAAGCTGTAACTGGCAGCCGTGAAATGAGCTGCGAGGGCAAGTGAGCAATGTCAGTGTAACGTTATGTCCACTGACGGGCTCAGATTGTTATTATAAGTGTCTGACAACATTATGGAAAGGACCCTACGGAGAAATAAAAGGTTTTCTTACCTTTCTTTCTCTTGATCCCACTTAAGGAGAAGTCTCGTTATGAAATCTGAATATCCGTATACTCTGACTCAAATAAATACGGGCGGCCATCGAATTCAAAGACCTCATCCATGTTGTTGAAATTAATATTCAGCCATGACATTGAAATTCTTTTAGATAACACTAAGCTACGCTCTCTGTACTCCAACAAAACAAACTCTCTTCGTCTGGCGCTCGTGTTTCCACCATGGATGTATTCCACTATTCCACCATTGTCTTCAGCAACACGTCATCTCGCCAGATTTCAGAACAAGAGTTCTCCCTGAGCGAGACTCTTTCCATAATGTCAGACACTTATAATAACAATCAGAGCCTGTCATGGCAAAAACAAGCACTTTTAGTGGACGTGAATGACGGTGCCAGCTTGCCCCAATAGCACCAGATTGCAGCCTGCGAGCAGCTGCCGTCTACAGCGCTCTCCCTCAATACTGGACCAATTTCAGAAATTGTTGTCCCCACTACTCACTTAGAAACAACAAAATGGGAAAATAGGGTCCAGGCTGAAAAGTACCAGAGATACCCTTTAAGATACAGCCAGCAGCTAGTTAGCCTAGCTTAGCACAACGACTGGAAACAGGGGGAAACAGCTAGCCTGGGTCTGTCAGAAATTAGGGTGACATGGTCAAAACAGCTTTGCGCTATTAATTTGAACTCACATGACTTCGAGGCGTGCCGGGCGAGAATCGTTGCCAGCCTGTGATGTCACAGTGCAGGTGTAATCCCCAATGTCACCTGACCATGTCTGACCAATAGTGAGGGAGCCCTGGCGCATGGAGACACGTCCCCCGTTGGTGTGACGGACCGGCACGCCACCTCGATCCCACTTGAAGCTGCAATAGAAAAGGAATACATCTATTGTATACTGTATGTATTTACAGACAGACGAACTGTATAAAAAGTTGGACGACATGAAAGCTCCCAAAAAGTGAAGCCAAAACATCTCGATCGCCCCCTGGTAGCTGGCTGCAGTGTTAGTCATAAATCCCGCCCCCTCCATGTTAGTGGATGGGACATGGGCCAAACAAAGTACTTGTCAAAAACATTTTTCCCAAAGCTGGTTTCCGTCATTTTATTTCTTACCACGCTGATGTATGTTCAAGTGTTCATTTTTCTGATAAGTTTGTTTTTAATTAGTTATTTGATGCTATAAAAAGGGGTGAGACGTCATGATTGACAGCTGTGATTGACAGCTGCTCTGATTGAAGTATTCGCAGCTGGGGGCTCTGAATTGTACGAGAGAGGAGATGTAACTTTAACTTTCCATAACCGTCACCAGTCTGTGTAATAGAACATGTGTCAGTTTGATCATGAATGTAGTTATAGAGATATTACAGTTAGCTGTTGTGTCTTTCTAGCCAAACAGTTACCGTCGTGCTAACGTAGCAGCTAGGTGGCTCACGCTAACAAGCTGTGGCCATGTTTGACTCATGATTGGCTCAGGCGGGTGTGTGGGCGGGACCTTGATACCTCGGCTCCAGCCCCCTGATTACTACTGTGCACGCAGACTCTGGCTCCAAATGATGTCAAAAGCTGCTCCCGATATTTTGGCTTCACTTTTCTACAGTGAGAGGAAGTGGAGATGTGGTCGTCCATCTATATATACGGTCTATGTTACAGATACACAGAAATCCATGGAAAACAGAGAAGAGAAGCAGACACTGTGAGAGTAAGTATACATGTACATAAGCACACAAACAGACAAGCAGGTACCTGATATTGACTCTGGGGTCATGTGTTGCATTACAGTCCAGGATAGCAGTGGTTCCTTTAATAACACGCTGGTCTGTTGGAGGCACAGAAATGACTGTACGGCCTGAAAAAAAAAAAAGTGCCATAAATTTACAGGCTGAAATTAAATTAGTTTAGTATTCTCTTATATTAACATGATGCACGGTCTCGTTTAAATGTATGCTGCTGCAGAATAATGATAAATTAATTATTTTACAGTTTAGCCCTGAACTATTGAAGCTTAACAGCACACAAGCAGGTTTCCTCTCTCACTCATAGACACCCACAGTTAAAATGTAGAAAACTGTTTAGTCTATCATGTTATCGATGCTTTGTTCAACTCAGGTGTTTCACATGTTTTATAACCGAAAGACAAAAAGTGATGGATGCAGTGTAGTCTTATATGTCAGTAACAACCAGGCCTCCAATAGATTAGTAATAGAGTATAGTTTTTATACATCATAGTGCTCAACAGTAATCTAATTCAACAGTATTTAATCTGAAGCTCCCAAGACATATATATATTTATAAAAAATCAGCCAATCGATAAGTTTACCAGCTAATCAATGATCCTCTAAACCGGCCAATCAGATGATGACTTCACCGTTACACCAGCCCACTGCATCGATAACCAATCAGACTGCTGTTCTCCAGCCTGAGCTAATGCGATTTGACAGCTACGGATAAATTAGTGTTCCATGTCTGTTTTAGTCTGTTTAGCAAATGTATATTGAGCAGTTTAATGTATTTTTGTTTGTGTGTAAAGTGCGTGTCTCTTACTCCAGACGGTGAGCGTAGAGGTGGCGTTAATGGTTCCCTGTGGGTTGGAGACAATACAAGTGTAATCCCCTGAATCCTGGAAGCTGATTGGTTGAATCTGCAAACCACCTGACTGCAACAGTGTGAACCTGGGCACCTGCACGGAGCCGCTAGCTAAGACCTGTGATCCTGCAGAGAGAGAAAATAATAAAACAGCCTTGAGGTGAACGAAAGTAATTAAGTCATTAAGCACATTTTTAATTACAAACACATCATGTCAGCGTGTCAGTGTGTAACGCAGAGTGTGTGTTCTGTTACCTTTCCTCCAGGTGATGGCCGGTTTTGGAGCTCCGCTCGTCTGGCACAGAAAATAGGCTGTGGTCCCATCAGTTACCGTTTGGTCGGACAGAGGGAATGTAAATGTGGGGGACACACCTGAAACCCAGCGAGAGAGCGTGAGAGGAACGAAGACAGATGGCTACTGAGAGGAGATTGGTGGGAAAAGAGTGGAGCGAGAGTGGAGCTTAATGGTGAGGAGAAAACAGAAGAAGGGAAAAAGAAAGAATGACAGTGTTGATCTAAACACAAATGCCTCCTCTTTGATCAATGGAGGCTTTATTCATTACCTGGTGCTACGTGTGTGCGCATAAATGTGGAAGGTGGTGGTGTAGAAGGCTCCACGGGGGACTTTTAATTATAACGCTCACTAAACAGAGCGTAACTCTATTGAGACAAATATAATCGTACGTGCAGACGTCTGCAGCTGACGCGCACTGAAAACTATCAAGTCAAGGCAGAGCGTTCGACTAGCTGACTCTCACTTTAATTTCAGGTGGGGCTGTGGTTGGCTTGTCATATTGCCAAAACACAGAAGGAAAGCTTAAGATATGGTTCTAAACACAACTCAAACTTACTTTGGAAGGCAAAGCAGTACACTAGGCGTTTGATTTTCAAATGAAAGTCAACATGTATGGCCAAATGTAGAGGATAAAGTGGGATGGCGAGAACAATACAGCTGAAATGATTAGCTGATTGATCAATTAAACCAAAACCAAAATACTCTGCAATTATTATGCAAGCATTTTTTTCTTTACTAGTTTCCAGACAATTTACAGACTCAACGCTTTATCGATTATTGAGAAAATAATCTGGAGACTAATCGATAATGAAAATCATCTTTAGTTGAAGCCCCAAAAAAAACAATTACAGCATATATGAGCAGATACAAAGAAAGTAACAGACAAATAATGGAGACAAAAAAGGAGTACAGTAGAACAGTAAATTATGATTCACGAGAAAGAAACTTAAAGAGGACCTATTACCTATTATGCTTATTTTCAGGTGCATACTTGTATTTTGTTTTTCTATTAGAACATGTTCACATGCTTTTATGTTCAAAAAACGCTTTACTTTTCTCATACCGGCTCTTTTCACCCTCTGTCTGAAACTCTCTGTTTGAGCATGATGTCGGAATCTGGCGGACCGTTTTTGTGTCAAACTATTGATTTCTTAAATAAGTAGCCGTGTAATAAGCGGAATTATGTACAGCTTGCGGGTCACTGTTGTGAAATAAACCCCTTCAGGGCGATGCGGCACCGACTCAAAAGAACAATGACCGGCTCGCTGTACATTATCCCTTACGTGTTACTCTGTGACATCACCATGCTACGGAAGAAAAGGCAGGATTTCAAAAAAGGCATTTCAGGCAGTTCAGGAGCAGTGTTTCTGTGGGGGAGAGTAACTCAGACTTTGGGCTTTGTAACTTTGCAGACTTTTTACATGCACAAAAAACTATATAACACACTAAAGGAAAGGGAAAAAGCCCAAAAGCATAATAGGTCTTCTTTAAAAGGAAAGACAATAGTGGCATCGACAGAGGCTGAATTAGAGAGACTTGTAGGTGTGTAAATACAACTTTAAACAAGTGTGTTTTATTGTGTGAGTGTGTCAGGCAAACTCACTAGATACAAGTAGTTGTGCGTGTGCCTGAGTTTCTCCGGCAGCGTTGCGAGCAAAGCACTGGAAGATTCCTCCGTCTCCTGGCTGCACCCTGCGCACCGTCAGCCCGGTTGCTGCGGTGACCTTGTAGCGTGAGTTGGCCAGTTTGGAAAGAGGCACGGCGTCCTTGTACCACTCTATCCTGGGCTGGGGCACACCTACACGCGTGCGTGTACATGAAAAAACGAACACACGAGAGGGAGAAAATATTCAATTTCCTTAATAGCAAGCCGGCTGACCTCACTGCTGAAACAGCCACACACACTCTTTTCACCAATCTTTCTTCTCTGTTATCCACTCTCTCTCCCTATAAATATGCATGTGGGCATAATGACTGCTAATAATATATTGATTGGAGAGTGTGGATGGTAGGGTAAGGGTGGCAGAAGGGGCCAAAAAACATTCTGAATAAAAGATGTGGGCAAAAGCAGCACACTGAATATCTACAGTATCGGCTGCCACCTGTCTGATGGACATGCCAGGTATGACAGGCATGGGTTCATGCAATTACTCTGTCTCAACCCTCCATACCAGTGTGTGTGTGTGTGCGTGTGTTTGAGGAAAGGAGAGATGAATTCCACACTTTTCCTCAATCTGTTGGTGTCAAGCTTTCACAGACATGCGTGAAGTATTTTTCACCCCCTCCTTGTCTCGCTCACTCTGTCACTCTGCGCTCTATCTGTCTTTTCCTCCTTCCCTCGTTCCTCCTCCCAGCCTCCATCCCTCTCTTCGTACCCTCAGGCCTCTGCTATTTAATTACACTGCCACTGTATCAGATTACTGAGGAGGAACACACCCGCTCAGTGTGTGTGTTTGAGAGAGACAGAGAGGAGAGTATGTTGCAGTTTTTAGAGCCGTGTCCACCTCTGCTTATATAAATGTTTTCATGTAATCCATTTAAAAACAAGAGTCATGAACAAGTGCAATTTTCATGCTTGGTCTGAGCTCATACTGTCACAAGTATAAGTCACTATTCAGGAAGCCAACAGACTAATGCACACACACACACACTGAATGACACCAAACAGCATAATGTAAGGTCGATAGGGTCACCTTGACACATCCTGGGCTGTTGATACTTAAAGAGGACATATTGTGCTCATTTTCAGGTTCATACTTGTATTTGGGTTTTCTACTAGAACACATTTACATGCTTTAATGTTCAAAAAATGCATTATTTTTCTCATACTGTCCATCTGAATATACCTGTATTCACTTTCTGTCTGAAACGCTCCGTTTTAGTGCCTGTCTCTTTAAGCCTCTTTGCAAAGGTAGTTCTCCTCAACACCACTTCAAAACATCCGAATTTTAGCTTTAAGATAACCAGACAGTCTCTTTCAAATCTATAAACTGACTAAAATACAGCATTAAGATGTGACCATTTTTCTTGTGAGGATTTACCACAATGAGTTCAGTTCATGACCCACCTGGCTGCAAACACCAGCAGAGTCAGAGCCACAGTATGTTTCAAAGTCCTTATCGGATCATCTGAAACCCATTGAATGAAACCATTGTGTCTGACCTCTCTCCCTCTATGACTGCAGTGACGTCATCCCCAACGGGTAGCACTTTTGTCTTCAGATGTAATCAGACCACAAGCTGTATGACCTAGTTCTCGGCTTGGTTTAAACTAGTTTGTTTTAAGCATACTGAGACCTTAAAGTACACGATAAAACAATACTCATATATTCATTTGTACACTGAAAGAGACATTCATTGCTGGAATCATTCCTCCTCTCTATGCTGGCTGTGAAGGGATCCCTTCCTAATGCAATATTAAATATCAGAAAAAGGGGACAAAATATACAGCCCTCACTCTGTGCAAAAATGCATTTCAAAGTTCAGCCAAAGCTAATTTGAGCCTTCAGCAGTCTGAGTTTGTCAATTCAAGTAAGCCTTCTCCAAAATGATGGTGTTTTACACCATACACTATTCCCTGTATGCGTCAATATCCATCCACCACAGCTAAGCTTTATAGATACCACTTGACATGACTAACTCGGACTGCAGAGGCCTTATATTCGATTTGGCTGGATGCATTTTTACACAGAATAAGGACTGTGGATTTTGTCGTCCATTTTTTAAATTGGAATGGAACAGATTTCTTCACAGCCAGTATGGACAGGAAAAATTATTAACAGAACCAATAACTTTTTCAATGTACATATGGACATGTGAGTATTGCTTTAAGACATACTTGAAAACCATTGACTGTATATGAGAAGTGGACCAATTGATTTGTGAACTGCTGTTCTGAAGCCTTGAGTTTGGTATTTTGGCCGTTGCCATCTTGGTTTTTTGAAACCAGAAGTGACATGAGAGGGTGGAGCTAAGTACAACCGAATGCGGAATAAGACATTTTTAGTTGTTAATGTTACAACAAAATGTCATGTACTGAAAACACACTGTGGAAGGGTTAAAGTTGTAAGACATAAACACGGACAACTCCTAGACTGGACAACGCGGTGGTAGCGACCTGTCAATCACAAGGTAGCCACGCCCTAAAGCATCCCCTGCTTTATGGTCTATCTGACTCTAAATGGGACCATAATTTACTAAATGAACATCATGCTGTATTGAAGAAGACTTGAAACTAGCGATTGAGACCATAAACTCATGTTTACGATGTTTACTGAGGTAATAAATCAAGTGAGAAGTAGGCTCATTTTCTCATAGACTTCTATACAATCAGACTTATTTTTGCAACCAGAGGAGTCGCCCCCTGCTGGCTGTTAGAAAGAATGCAAGTTTAAGGCACTTCCACATTGGCTTCACTTCTCAGACCCGAAGTTGTCCACTGTTGAAAATATGTAAACCAATCCTTTAAGTATGTTTACAGTCACACACACATATAGTCAGTGTACCTGTGGCCAGGCAAGGGATATCTACATTCCTGTCGAGGTCAGCAAGGATCTTCCTCTTAGGTTGAGCAGTCAGAGAAGGTGGCTCTGCAGGGAAATATATAAAGCATTTAAATATGCAGAACATTCTGAATCAACATGTGGATAAAATAACATCTCAAACTGAACAACAGAAACTAAGAACACCCCCTGCTGCTGGCAACACGCCTGAATTACTAATAATAAGCCCTCAAAAAAGGCTAAAAATACGTGTTCTATCATTAAATAGCTTAAAATCTTGAAGGAAGAATTGTGGGTTCTGCCCTCTACAAGTATTTATTCTTTAATAGAAAAGAGACCTGGAGTGGACAACACTCCACTGTGGAATAAAAATAGATCCCCCTCTTGGCTCTGAGTATCTTAAGTGTCATTGCAAGGCAGGATTTCTGTCTATATGCCCTGTGAAATGACTTCCACACACAGTGACAGAGAAAAACACATTCTTTGAGTATCCCAAGGGAAACAATCCCCTTTTTAAACTACTTCATTTCGCTGCCAATAACTGCTCCCTCTAAACATCTTCACCAGTGTCGCTCTAAATGCTGACAGCAGCTGCGAGACAAAGCTTCCCCTCGATTTGAATGTGAATATATGCCTTTTGGTGTATTACTGTAATGCCACATGTTATGAAAAATGGACCGCACACGCTCCATTTCTTTCAAAAACATTTGTTAATATTTAGTGAGAGGTATTGACACAGCAAAGCCCAGAGAGGGAGACGGACTGGCTAATTCATTTTCAGTCTGGCATCTCTGGAAAAACGGCTCCACACAGTAGCGGCACCTGTTCACTGAAAAATGACTTTGAGGAAAATGAAATGTCCAGTGTATGCACTAAATAATGAATGAATGAGGAGAAGGCTTTTTAATGGGAGTTTCATTTCATTTCTTTTTTTTCTTCCATACTTGTTTAATAATAACATATAACAGTAATGTGTTGACACCATGCTGTCATTGTAATGCTGTTGTACTTAAGAAAAAAAGAGAAACAATCCCTTTCCTCCAGCATTATTTCTCTCTATTTCTCCTTCGTTGCTTCACGCACTAGATGGGTAAACTGAGGTGGCAATAACAAAAAAAAAAAAAGACTGCAAGTTTGATCAAGCTGTGTGTGTGGACAGCTACACAGTAGACTCCCATGTTGCTGCTACTTTTATTTTTCTCGCCTTTAAAGTTCTTTACGACTTCGTGGTAACTTTTAAACCCACACATGCGCCGCGTCTCCTATCTTTATTGTGCACGGTGGAATTTGGCACGATTTTTGACAAGAGAACGAGGGAGGCGTGCAGCGAATGGGAGAACGGGAAAACAAGAGATGAATAACAGCCATGTGGCGTGACACCGATAACACGGACGCATTAATCGCCTTCAGTTAGGTGAGTGTAAGACAGGACCTAGATGCTCGAATACAACAAAACGCATTTTGGATGTGTGTGTTTGGGTGGTTGGGTTTAGAGCTTTGAGCTTCCGTGGATTCCCTGCTGTCTGCCTGCAAAACAAAGATGGAGAACAACAACAGATTTTGTTGTTTGCACCAGTAGTCGTCTTTACAGTATACAACAACACGGGCATGGAGTGTCATACATATTCCGATTAGTGGATCTGGGCAGAAAAGAAATGAAATTGAATAATGAATCCCTTTGAGGCTGTCTCCTTCTTTCACACAGACACATACACTATTCTGTTTAGGAATCTCTTTCATTGCATCAAGGTCTGTTGAGCCCATAACAGAAGAAGAGGATCAGTACCAATATATTCATCAGTCTCTGCTCCTCTGATACATATGAATGCATGCAGACTTTTTACCCTGCCAGGCAGGCCCTAACAGTCCTGTTGGCCTAATGAAGGAAGATAACGTAGGGATAGAGAGAGATAGAGGGAGGCGAAAGACGGAGAGTAAGAGGGTACAAAAATTGGTGGGAGATGGTGAGCGGGGGAACAGAAAGAGAATGAGTGGGATATAAATATTCAGGCAGGTCTTCTCTGACTAGTGAGTATTCTGTAAGCGTGGGTAGTTTGCTCTTTCTGCGTTAGGCGCTCCCTCGCTCCGACAATCACGGCAGATCAAAAAGACGCTGACGAACTGGGGGAGAAAAGTTTCGCTTCATCAATCACACGCTCCCTGCCTGCTCGTGTGTTGTTTTCTATTTACGCACACATAGCGAGGACAGGAGTGGATTGTGACGAGAGCGCTCCTGTTTGAGTGCTTCCAGTGTTCTCTTATTGATTGGCGACTCCGGGGAACAAAACTAATTTAGCTGCCGGGCAAACGGGCATGTGTGTCTGCGTTTGCCACTTTGTGATTTTTGTGGGTGAGCGCAGAGTACACACACGACGCATGTATTTGATAGCACACACGGATGAATTAGTGCGTACATGAATCTAACAGCTGTTTGTGACTACAACGGGCAGTTTGTTGGTGAGTGTGGACAACGGATTCAGCTCGAGTAGTCCTGTAGCTGACAGCCACCGCCCGGGGTGTTCACAGTCATGCTTCCAGGAGAAAAGTAGGAATAAATGGAGGAATAAACAGAATGAAACAGCGCCTGGAGCAAAAAATGTGAAGGAAAAGATGAGAGCAAGGTTAAAATGTAAATTAATGGTACATGGTGAGGGCATTAGGCTTGATGGGTCAGACCTACCCAGGATAATCATGGATAATCATGTTAGGCAGTGTGTGTGTGTGTGTGTGTGTGTGTGTGTGTGTGTGTGCGCCCTTTTTTCTTACCCATTACAGTGAGGTGGGCCCTTGCCTCCACAGGTTTGGCAGTGCTGTTGCTAAGCAACGCCTCACAAACATATAACCCTGTGTCAGAAGAGGTGGTGGCAGGAATAATGAGCCGACGCCCACTGGTCAAACGACGCCCATCACGTTTCCATGACACCATGAGGCTGTCAATCGGTCTGAGTGGAGAAGAGAGGAGAGAAAGAATAGCAGTGAGTGGGGTGAATTTGAGAAAAAGGAAAAGAGTGACAGAAGGCAATTACGACATATTAAATCCATCAGTTTATGTGTCAATGAGGCAGGAAATGAATGATGACAGTCTGTATATCAGAGCAGTCAGCTCTACTCAGCATGAAGGAGCTTCAGTCAGTTACGCTGGATGTTGGAGAAAGGAAATGGGTTTTCATGTATAAAAAATAAGAAATTCTGTTTTGGATAAACAACATCAAAACACCATTCTTTTGTGTGTGTCTGTGTGTGTGCGTGTGTGTGTGTGTGTGTTTGTGTAACACAGTATTAATACAGCATTGTATTTATTCATGAAAGTGCAGCTCAGTTTTTTGGTGCATTTTCATGCAGCATTTCAATTTTGATAAGCAATCTGCATTAAAATGTGCAACTGATTTACCAGCTAATTATGTAATCAGAAACTGGAACTGCCTTCCAGATGCATTTTGTTGAGGACATCTTAAAAGTTGTAGTTTAATTATAGGTTTTGTACACAAACAGTACTACGAAAATAACTCAAAATGTAGTGATGCAAATACTCGTTGATAAAATAGCATTACAAAGCATATTCATACATTGCTACGGCTGCGATTACACAAAAAAAAAGTCAATTATAAAGGTTTAAAATTATAAAACGATTTTTGTTTAGAAGGGTTTGGTAAAACCAATGTAGTAGGAGCCGTTAAAGAAACATAAATGAATCAGATGGAATGATATAAAACAATGCATAAAAAGGCTGAGTGTGAAATAAAAGCTACTGTCAAATTGAACAAGTGAAATCTCCGAAATTCATTATCTTAACGACCATTAATGTTACATTCTTTTGATTTATTATTATTATACTTTTTATTTCTAAGAAGTTCTTTGGTTTTTATTCCAATAGCAATCACTTTGACATGACATTCGATGGCATTAACAAAGGTCGTTAAAGGAACAGTGTGTAACATTTAAGGGGATTTATTGGCAGAAATGGAATATAATATTAATAAGTATGTTTTGTTTAGTGTATAATCACATGAAAATAAGAATCTTTGTGTTTTTGTTACTTTAGAATGAGCCGTTTATATCTACATACGGAGCGGGTCCTCTTCACGGAGCCGGCCACCATGTTTCTACAGTAGTCCAGAACGGACAAACCAAACACTCTAGATAGGACCATTCACGTTTTTGCGCCAGCCATTGTAGTTCTCCTACACGCTTGTCACGCGGGACAGGAGAAATTGCAGTTGGTTGCAATCTGCAACCTCACCACTAGATGCTGCCGAATGTTACACACTGCTCCTTTAAGGTGGACGGTACAATGTTTGGATATGATGTGGAAAGAAGTAGAAAAGTGGGAAAAATTGCATTTTTGGACAATTAATGCATTCAGCAACATATTTCCTGTTGCTGTTTTGGATGTTAATAAGGTCAGTTTATAAAATAATTGAAGATACTAAAAATCATTATATGTAAGAAGTTAGGGTTGCCCCCTAATTGGATGTTTTGGTCTTAGTCGATTTCTTTTGTCACTGAGTTGTTTTTTATGCTGAATGACTTAAGAAGTCACATACTCAAGTTTTTCAAAGTGGGTAACTTGGATGAATATGCAACCAAATCCACTTAATATGCAGTCCAACTGTAAATAATATAATGTCAGACATAATGTGTTTTGCGTCTTCTTTGGATACAGTTGAGAGTACGCTGCTTTCTCTCTCAGGTGATACAACTCGAGGTGACAAATTGGATGGAAAAGTAATTAAAGTTACGGCAAGGCTGATATGTCAGAATTTTAATATGCTTATTCAGTGGGTCCTGTCCACAACAAAAGAACCCCAAATGTACCAAAAGACAGAAAAGCTGATTTTTACAGGCCTTAATATTAGACCTACTGGCAAAGCTTGTTTCCAATGAAACTCCTAATTATTTTAGCACTCTACCAGGACTGCATTGGTGCATATGACTGATTAATGGATAATGGATGTGGATAGCAGATACTTTTAGACTTCAGCACTGCACTTGATTTCACTGATCACACTTTCCTTTCTCCCAAACTTCAATAGAATAGTTTGTCTCTTGTACTTGTTCCCTGGGTAGAGTTATCTCTCCGGAATGAGTATCTTTCAGCAGATTCTCTGATATCAGAAATAGTCCCCGTGGAGTGGGCTGATTTTGGCAGAAGAAACGCAGGAGACTCTGAGCTCATTTGTCTACAGTTGTAATACCAGTAGAGAGGGTTGCAAAGACCCAATTACATGGTGTTAAATAAAAAAAAAAAACGACTGTTCTGACCATATTTCTCATTATACTCCCATCTTCTATCAGGTGTAATATGGTTTAGTCGCTTGTTTTTTCATACTGTACCTTGAGTGGGTCAAGTGCTGCTGAGAAACATTTAATGAACTTCAGCTCTCACGGATCAGAGCAGCACGTCTAGTCCCGACTAAATAACACAATACAGCATAAACTCAATACAGCATGTTGAGCAAGTAGAGCCCTAAATAGCACCTGTTGGGATCTGACGATTCAGACTGGCAGTCTTTTTACCTGCCTTTTATCAGCCTCACTTTTCTTTTCAATCAATGTTGGACTTATTCAAGAACATGCCTCTGAGAGCAGCATATTACAACATGTGCAGTATTCTGTTCTCCTTGTGTGTATACAACAGTGGGGTGTAACTGTGGTTTTCCAAACCCCAAAGTTGTTTCTCCATCCTCTGGCATCAGAATCAGGGAATTCAGTGTGTGATACTGAAAACACTGGCAAGTACTGCAGAAGTTATTCTGCACTAGTGTAGTGCCCGTCCGGAAAGGGTCGATTGCTTGGCTCCCAGAAGTGCATCTTGAAGCGTTGTCGAGAAACGCGGGATGGCTGCTTGCACCCGTCAAGTGTGAAATTGATTGGATGAACGTTTCTTAAGATGTGCAAAGGGCAGTCATACATACACAGACAGTAGTTAGATGATGCTGCTAAATCACCACCTCTTGGTGAAATAGCACCAAATTTGTCATGGTCACTCAGACCTTGTATCTAAACATGTCCACCTAATGTGGTCGCAATAGCACAAAGCGTTCAGGAGACATGACATTTTTTGTAATATAAGCCCTTCTCACAGCATTTGAGCTAACTTTAAGCTACAGCAAAACTATATAGAACATCAACAATCCCAAAAACTTTCTCCGGCTTGGTCCAGAGATGTTCTGTAACAAATTTGATGACGATTGCTAAAAAATGTGTAGGAGGAGTAGCGAAAAATCTGATTCGGACACAATTAAAAATAGTAGAAAACTAATATAGACGCAAATGGGCGTGGATTATATGGATAGAATCGTCTGAAAAAAAAAGAAGAATTTTTTTTCTGAAAGTTAAGGTTGTTAATTTACAGGCAAATGTAAATTTAATTGTTATAGCGCCACCATCTGGTCAAATTGCACCACATTTGACACTGCACTCCCTTAGGTCCATAGAGCAAGCGTGTTTTGTTTAACTCCGCCTCCCAGCCCTTGATCAAGCCTCGGTCTGGGTCTCATTCACATGAACGGAGGAAGAGAAATAACTCTGGATTCAGTTATTAGTGCATTTTACAACTTTTAAGACCTAATGATTTAAATAAGGGCTATTAGAGTGTTCATAATGGGAAGTTAATTTACCTCAAAACAAAATTATCTACTGATTTACAGATGTGTCTTTCCCAATATAAGTCTATGGTAAAAAGTATTTTTGGGCCCACTGGCATCACGTGACCGACACGGAAGTTGTAGTACCGCCATTTGGCCACTATGAAAATTTGCTTCAAAGCCCGTTGCTCTTTCTGGGGGCTTGATATATAACTATATTGTACTCATGCCACCCCTAAAAATAAGTCGGAAAACTGGTTCTAAAGTGTTCCTTTTGTCTTGAGAGAAGAGGCTATCCGCAGCGGTTGTTTGGAGGGAATAAAATGACACACTACAGGCTGTGTTCAAAACAAACACTGCTTTGTTTAACAGAAAAGCACACATAAGCCAGTGCTCAATTGCCTTTTTACTCATGAGGGACACAGAGGGAGGTCGGACTGTGTTCATCTAAGAGATGAGCGGAAACTGATTTCAGCTCAATTTTTGGCAACTCTTAAACTGAAGTAGAATTTGTTGTTGCTCTGAAAAACATCTGTTGAGTCAGACGAGACTGCACCCCCTGCGTCAGTACGTGTGTGTGTGTGTGTGTGTGTGTGTGTGTGTGTGTGCGATACTCAATATGTGGCAGTGTGAATTTGTGGGTGTGTTTAGCTTCTTTGCTGATGTCAGATGGGACTTTGATCCAACTTCTGTTTAAGTTAACTTGGTACTGGTGTGTGTGTGTGTGTGTGTGTGTGTGTTCTGTGTGTGCTGTGTGTCTATACACTAATACTGGGGGGAGAGACTTGCTGAGCTACGAGTTTATGTGGTGTCCTCTAATTGCCCTGGAAGAAAACAGTGCTGTCTAGCAAGAAAGGAATTGTTCGTGCTTGTGTGTGTGTGTGTGTGTGTGTGTGTTGTGCGTGTGTGCGTGTGCATAAAATAAATTTACCTGGCATTAGCAATGCACTCCAGTGTCGCCTCGCTGCCTGCCACCACTGTTGTGTTTTTGGGTCCGATCACGATCGCCGGAGCCACAAGTTCTGATTCAGGATCTGTGACAGAAAGACAAAATATGAGAGGCAGTTTAGGCCTTAAATCACACACAAGTCTCCCACTCACGCTACTGTACACTTTTACACATGCACAATCACACAATCATGTACTCGCCATGATACTTTTTTTGGGCTCACATACTGTATATAAAAGCACCATGACAGTGTTCTTTGTGTTATTTGATCTAACGCTGGACAGACATTGTACGCATTAAGCCTTTTAACTTTAATTACTTTAATAACTTGGACAATCATGTACATTTCTGGCTTGTCAGAAATGTTGGTTGGTTGTTCCGGCATTTGATTTCCGAAATGGCTGCTGTCAAAAGATGCGTTATAAACTGTAGTGTTGTATTGGAGTAGTATTTTAAATGTTGTAGTCTTGACTGAGACTGTTATAATACTGATGCAGATAAAACTGAACTTTGCTATAAAACAGATGGACCACATTGTCGGCATCTTACAGCCATCTGTGGGCCAATATTCTTCTTTCTTTTCTTATTTTCCTTTCAAAGTAGAATTGTACACAGTAACACTACCTCTTCTCTCTTTTGTCAACATTTTTGAGGATGCGGTCATCTTGATTAAATAAAACTATATTTGAATTGTCATGATAAAACCACATTGTGATCAAACCATACAGTGTGAGAACAGAAGCCATACCTTTTGGCCGTGCAGAAAGAGTGATTAAACCCAACATACATAATTAAAAAAATGATCACACACAAATATACTCAATGAAAATATACATAGGAGAGAATGATAGTATATTGGATTGAGATCAGTAGCACCGGTTTGCCTGACGTTAAGCTGGTCTGTCTCTGTGTGTGTATGTGTGAAACCGCACCCTGTACCCTCCTCAAACAACATCACAACATCACAACCTTAAAACATACCGGTAATTCAAAATGAAGAGAACTGATTGTTGTTTTTTTTGTCAAGAAAAATACTGGGGTGCCAGTTACACCTGTCCCCGGCCCTGAAAGACCCATCATCGCCGGAGGTAATCGTTCCACCTCCTGTCTCAACCAGTCCCCTGGTAAAATACCTGTTCAAATTCATGTTTGCCCTTTGCTAGCAATTTTCAGTAAGCCTAGAGTCCCACTCCCCTGTACCGCTGTTGTGTCCGATATGATCGCTTTCCTTTTGCTCCTGGCCAGAAGGAGGATACTTTTATCCCGGAAATCTCCCACTCCGCCTCCACACTCTACGTGGCTCAGTGACAACATGTTCTTCCTCCAGTTGGAGAAAATTAAGTACACCCTCAAAGGGTCGACAGACTCATTCTATAAGAGGTGGCAGTCGTTTTTTACTTCAGAATTTGTCTGTTACCCCCACCAGATTAGGATTTATATGACTTTAACTGCCTAATATCGGTTACTACCACGTGCCAGGATGTCATAAACTGGAGTCATCACAAAGTTATATATAAAACCAAACAAACGTTGTTCTATTAGGTTATTGTTTTTTTTGTTTTTTGTTTTTTGAATTGGAAGAACATTGCAAGGCATATAAATTACAGAGCAAATAAGTAGTCCTCTATTTTTCATCCATTTTCCCTCCCATCCCCAACAATAAAGTAAATAACCAAAATCACACTAATGGACACAGTTACAAGACTAAAAGCAGCAATGACACCAAAATTAGAAACACACTACACACATGAAATAATAAAACACATACAATATACACATACACACACACAAAAAATAAAAAAAATTAAATAAAAATAAATTGTGTTATTATGCTTTCTCTTTTTTTTATCGTTCTTAAAATTCCTTGTGTACCTTTCACACTATTGATTGTGGTGCCCTCTTTGCATTGTGCACGCATCAATAAGTGTTGAAACTACAATTTTTTCTCTGCTCCGGTCGCCAACAGCTGATCTGCTCTTTGCGCCTCCAAGTACTCTCTCTCTCTCTCTCTTTCTCCTCTCTCTCTCTCTCTCTCGCTCAACACACACTCGCTATGCACACATTACATTGCACTGCTCTTAAACCGACAACGTAATATGTAAACGTGGACTGCCCTTAAACCCGGCCGTGGCCATTTTCACATGGTAGGCGAGCATTAAAGCTTGCGCGTGGCAATGCATGTTTTCTTCATCTACTCTCGTTCGCAATGCGGGACAGGGGAGTAAACGGGGTGTGGGGGGGGGGGGGCAATTGGCGCCTATTGCGGCGCCATTCTGACCCAACAACTTTGACAGCGATGGCCTCATCTGACTCAAAAAACATTTATTTGCACCTTTATTCCTATATTCCATAATGTTGTGTTAAGAGATTATCAATGTGTATGGGAACTGACAAAAAAGGTAACGCTTAAAATGTATTAATGCGGTGCCAAATGAAAAAAGTTAGGTGCGCCAGTGCAACCAATGTAAAAAGTTAGTGTGACTGACAGTGTAGAAGAGAGGATGACAGTATATGTGATTGAGTGTCAGACTGAAACAAAATAGAGTTTAAATGAACATCTGCATTTATTTCCACTACTTCTAAAAAGGTATTGTCTCTTATCCCAGACATATTTTCAATCGTGCACACACACGCACGCACGCACGCACACACACGCACGCACGCACGCACGCACGCACGCACGCACACACACACACACACACACACACACACACACACACACGCACACACGCACGCACACACGCACACACGCACACACACACACACACACACACACACACACACACACACACACGCACACACCATAAGTCTCTCTTATAAACAATATCACTCTTTGTCAAACACGCCAATGTTCTGTCTGAAACACATTACCATACGGGGTATAATGATGTATTGGAGACAGTATGATGGTGTGTGTGAGTTACACTGATAGTGTTTAGAGAAGAGTACAGTGGTGTGAGTATGTGAAGGATGATTTATGGCATAAAAGGTTTGTAGGAGAGTATGGTGGTGTGTGTGTGTGTGCGTGTGTGTGCGTGTGTGTGTGTGTGTGTGTGTGTGTGTGTGTGTGTGTATGTGATTTATGGCGGGAATGGCCTCTCGTAAGAAAAGGAAACCAGGATTGTTATCAGTTTGAAATGTGGAACATCTGCTCAGCAAAATAGTATAAAAACAGTAGAATGGGCCAAAAGAAAAAAAAAGTTTAGCAATGTGTGAAGCTTATGTATTATTGCTATGGTTACAGTATGAGTATGAACATCATTGGACTTGCCATGGATACATGTATAACCGATGAACAAGGGAGGAGTGGGGACTACAAATTAACAGGCTAGGTCTGAAGGGGGGTTGGAGTGGTGTAAGGAACGGGGGTACGGGGGAAAGGCAAGGAGCAGCTTTGATCTCCCCTTTGATGGGAAGAAGAAAAAGGTGGTAATTAACTCGCTGCTCTTTATTCCTCCTCATTTTCACTCTCACTCGTTTTTTTTTAGTCGGAGAGGAGCTGAAAAGTCATATCCCACTGTCACAGGGAATAAGACATGTGGGTACATGAAGACAAGCAAATGATAGCGCGCACACACACACACACACACACTCGACTGTCTTGACATTCGCTGACGCTCTAACTCGGGGTAGAGGTTGAGTCATTAATGGGGAAGATAAGTGAAGTGACACAAGAAGGAGAGATGGGAAGTAATAGTGGAGGTCTCTATCACTCTCAGTTTCTCCGTTTCTCCATAACACACACATACCGCATATATGTCTTTAATTTCATTGCACAGAGAGCAACATCTTGTACCGTGTGTGTTATAATTTGAAAGGTGAAGTGAAGATGGGAAGCAGAGGGAGAGTGGGTGGAAGATAAAAAAGAGACAGCGGGACGGTGGACAGGAAGAGGTAGACGTAGAGAGGGGCGTCCATTAGCTGTCCACTGCAGGAAGCAGAGGCCAGGCGGGGAGTGGTAGCCGTCCTTGGAGCCTTAATGGCAGCAGCGCCCGCTGATAATGAGCAGAGGGGGATGTGAACCCAACCTGTTAACTTGGGCCTTGAGTCTGAGGGGAGCAGACAGACAAATCAGGACAGCAGGAACACTGGTATGACATGAGAGAACAAGGACGGGGAAGAAAAAGGGCTCGGAGGAGAGAGATAGAGCAGTGTATGTGTAGATGGGGGACTGTGCAGATGGTCTTCTTCTTCCTGGAGTGACAGACATGATGGTAGAAGTAGAGGGGAAAGCAAAATGCCATATGGTTGTGTGATCTGCGCTCTTCTTTTCTCTCTGTCAGCGCGTCTAACATCCTCTTTCTCTGGGGAAATCTTTATCATTTCATCTCGTCCGCATCTCGCATTCCCTACTGCCTATCTTCCCTTTTTTACTCCCTATCATCCTCTTATCTCCTCCTTTTGTTGTTTAAACAGGGATTATTAAATTAATCTTCCTCAACCTAAACAAGGATAAATATTCAAACTGGCAGTGTGTGTATGTGTGTATGTGTGTGTGTGTGTGTGTGTGTGTGTGTGTGTGTGTGCGCAAGCTGTGACAGTTAAAAGGCTCCCCGTAAAGATTCTACAAAGAGAGTCCAGAAGTTTAATCTAACTCTATTGGATTCCTCATTTAGCAAATGAGAAACACCATGTGGCAGAGAGAGGGAGAGCAGGAGTGATGGAGGGAAGGAGGGCAGATCAAAAAACAAAACACAGGGAGGTTTGTAGTATAACGAAGCAATATCAGAACAACAACTCCGGGCTGAAAAGCTTCATTAAAGAGAGAGGGATGATAAAAAACGAGAGCTGTTAAAGCAGTTAAGAAATAAATCAGAATAGATGAGGATATGGGGGTAAAGCGTGCATTTTGTGTGAGTGTGTGTGCACATGGATGTGGGTATAATTTAGCACCAGAGAGGCAGTGACGCATTGCAACGTTGCAATGCTCTCGTCAGTGCAATCATTACTGATTGACAGTTACGTGCTGCCGAGGTGACACAGCTGTGTGAGCGAGAGCGTGTGTGTGTGCGTGGTGTTTCAGATGGAAGCAGAAACATCCCAAATTAAATCAAGGATGGGAATGATAAAAAAAAAGCAGGGCTGGTTAAAAGGATTGGTGCAGCTTTAGGGCAGGGAAGAGATAGAGATGGATAAAGAGAGAGCGAGAGGTAGACGGAGAGAGAGAGAGAGAGATGAAAGGATATTCCATCCACAGATTAGAATGTAATCCCTCTTCCAATGGATTCTCTCAGATTACAGCTTGTTCTCCTATTAAATCTGTCACTCCACACTCCCTATTGTGTCAGTGAGTCAGTCGGTCTGTGTGTGTGTGTGTGTGTGTGTGTGTGTGTGTGTGTGTGATCTTTCTATGACTGGAGATCTGTGTGTTTTAAGCCTTTCAAACAAATCTCTGCAGAGACCTAGAGAGCAGAGGGACTGGCTGAGGGGCAAACACACACATTTCTTTGCATGCACACACACACACAAATCTACACAGGAGGAGGCTGGAGTTAGCTGACTGTGTATTAATAGAGTTGTCAGATACATGTCTGCAGGGTTCACAGCCAGCTAACACATATCACACTGAGACCGCATACACAAGAAAGAAAGAAAGAAAGCAAGAAAGAGGGTGAGGTTTTAAGACAGAAAGGGAAACAAAGTCCGAAACAAGGGACACTAGAAATGAGAGGTTAAAGAAAATGGAGAGCTTTTTAAAGAGTTTTTTGGAGCGTGTACGTAAATAAATGGAGAGGAGAAGGTGATCATTTGCTGATCTCTCTTGAGAATACCGCATGTGTGTGCGAGAGCGGGGCGAGTGTTTGTGCGTGTCACTGCGCTCATTAATGCTGCATGCTGACAGCTAAGTGTCACCGTCTGACTACACTTGCCTTAGAATGCCAATATGAAGCCACAAGCCAAGACATGCCACACACACACACACACACACATATAAAGCCACACCACACCAAGAGTAGAAGATCCAAGCCCCAAGGGGAGACAGACACAGACAATGGGAAGCAGCGAGAGGACCGAGAAAGATGCCCGATTTTAAATATTCATCTCTTCCTTCAGCTGCCAAACCCTCTATCTGTCTCTGTCATCGGGCCACACCAGTGATGGAGGGAGGAGACGGGAGGACGGGAAAGAAAGAGGGGAGGAAGAAGAAACGAGAAACAAGTAGCGGTAATGGAGAGGCAGCGCAGGAGTTAAGCTCTCGGGAGTGCTCAATGATTATTTGATTCATTTGGAGTATTATATTAGTTGCGGTTTTTTGGCTGCTTGACAAAAGCCACAATGACATAATGAGGTAACATTTCATCATCTCTATACTGGAATAAGGGCAGGTGCAATTGCTTCATGCCTGCAAACTTTTACTTTTACTGGTATAGTGAGGAAAACTAAAAAGTAAAATATTTTTTCCTACATTAATTCTGAAAATCATCATCATATGACAGTGGCTCATAGGCATATTCCTCCAGAATAAAATAAGCCACCCAAACATTCACACATGGTTAGTACTCGAAAATGAGAAATGTGTCCGTATTTCACTAATGTAACAATAAGAACATTGTAGCAGGGCTCAAGCACTGTGCTGTCTGTGTCTCAGTGTTTACATATCAACAGAGATAAACACTCTTATGGAAAGTGCTTTGGCCCTCGTCTGTTTCTGCAGCGAGAGGCTGCTTTAATGCCGTGGAGAGAACCTCAGTAATAGACACTCAAGTGGTGCTGTAGGGAAAACGAGTTAGCATGTAGCAGACTTTGCTCCAAAAAAAACAAAAAAGCGAGTCCTGTGAGTTGGTTCAGGCAGTTAACTCGAGTCTGCCACCACAGTAACATGGCATGCTCTTCTCACTGCAATATCCTACGCACCCGTCGGTGCCGTGCTCACTGTTTTGCTGCCACACGGCTCACCTGAAAGCTATGCTGACACCAGTACTGCTGCTGCTGTTCATATACTGTACGTAACATCTCAAAAGTCCCACCTCCATTCCAGCATCCACCTGTAGTGGCTCAGAGTTAACGTTCCCCTACATCAGGTAGGAAGTTATTATCTTTACTCCCTACTCCCTGTTGGGTTGAGCTGAGTGTTTCCTCGTGGGGAGTGATGAAGTCAAAGCCTAGACGCCAAATATCAACACTGACTTGATTATCCGTTCTGAATTAGACTAAACAATGTAAGCTAAGTCCCGTCGCCCTTGGTTACCGTTGCTAGGCCTGTCAAGCTTTCCCACCCGGCATGTCAAAAAGGCCTTTTCAACGATATCAGTGAGAGATATTCCAAAGGAAATAATAAGCAAATTAATGGAAAAATAATTCTGAAATTTCAGAGAGAAGTAAACAGAAAGGACATCAATAAGAGCTGCATTCACAATATAATTTGTTGGCAGAGTATTGTGAATGAAGAGGACATTAAAGAGGTCCTATTATGCTTTAGTGCTTTTCCCCTTTCCTTTAGTGTTATATAGTTATTTGTGCATGTAAAAGGTCTGCAAAGTTACAAAGTTCACACCAAAGGGAGTTACTCTCCCCCACAGAAACACTGCTCCTGAACGCCTTGCTTGAAGTCCTGCCTTTTCTTACGTAACGTGGTGATGTCACCAAGTAACACATTTGCATAATACCTGTATAGCGGCTAGTTTGGCTAGATAGAGCAGAACTGAAGCGGAGTCTGAAGAGTTTGGTTTGGTTGACCAATCACAGCAGAGTGGGCCAGCAGACCAATCAGAGCAGACAGACTAGGAGCTCAAACCGAACGTTTCAGACAGAGGGTGAAAAGAGGTGCTGCAGCACAGCCGGCATGAGAGAAGTAAAGCGTTTTTGTTTTTTTTACATTAAAGCATGTAAACATGTTCTAGTAGAAACCCCAAATACAAGTATGCACCTGAAAATGAGCATAAAGTCCTCTTTAAAATTGAGGGAAAAGCTCACCGGTCCCAATGCAAACGTCAGACACCCCACATCTTGACAACGCACATGAACAACAATGTTCTTGCACAGTAGGGTAAGTCAATATAATGTTTTAGTTTAAGATAAGTTAAAGTTTAGTTGTGACTCCCTATAGCTTTAATTATATAATATAAAACTAAATTATTCCACTTTCAGTTGCGTGAAAGTTTCAGCATGTGAATCCAGCCTAAAAGTGAACCACCATCACCTGGCAATCAAGACTGACAATGAAATTAAGAGCAACACTGTTCCTGTGAAGCCGGGCCGGTCTTTATTCACTGTTACAATCATTAAAAAGCAAAAGCAGCATGTGTAATCATTCAGTAGCTAGCCTAGCATAGAAGTGCTAACGCTAGTTAATGATGTGCTCTAGTCTATTAATGTCAGTTCCACAGGTTATTACTTAGAAACCAAACGTTTTAGAAATGTATATCACCTTCCAACCTCTCCGGGTAACGGGTGTCACTATAGGAACAACGTTTAACCATGACTAGCTCGAAATCCACAAAACCAATTGCCAATACATTTGCGCAAGTGTGTTTGTGTGGTTGAAATAAACCCTTATTTCACTGAGTTAGATGTGAAAATATGCCAGCTCTGCACTTTGTTATCCCCCGCTGTTTCTCTCTCTGCCTGTAGAGCAGCGGCTGAGCAGCTCTCGTTCTTTGGAGGCAGACCATCAAATTAGCTAAATTAAATCACGAACACCCCACCTCCCCCCCAAAAAATTGCAATGTATTCGTCCAATCGGCCGCCAATATCTTCGTCCAATTGCCCAATCCTAATGCTGAACCAACAGAAGTTATACACTGAACTAGATATTGATGCAGGCGTACAGCAGGCGCTGACCTTGAGGTTAGAGGTGTACCGTTGTAGGTTTTTCTTACTGGCCACGAGGCAGAAACTGTGAAACTACACTGGTGTAACATCTTTTACAGCATGTGCCTACCACTGCCCAACAATATGACATGCAGCAAAGCGTTTAGCGTAATAACCCCCAGCTCTGACCTTCTGGTGGGAGTGAGGGGTCACAGCAATATTTGTCTCTGTTTAGACAGAGAGAGAAAGAAGGAGCCAGAGAAAAAAGAGAAGGGAAGATAATGTAAATGTAAATGAGTTCTTTACCTGTTGACCCGCGGTTCTTCTTGCCAACTGTCCATCAGCCAGAGAGAATGAGATGAAAAGACGTGGGACAAAAGGGGAGATAGGGAGTGGGGGAAAGAGGAGAAAAGGAGATATATAATTTAGATTTCAAGTGTTTCCTAGGGGTGCAGCAAAAAGACACATTTAGCAAATACACATTAAAAGAAGCACAAGAAAACACAGGCTTTCACAAATCAGCAGCTCTGAGGCGTCTTCGAGTTGAGTAGGCACACAGGAAAGGAAGACTCCTCTGAGAAGGAAGGAAAAACAAATACAGACAGAGAGCAAGATATGGATGAGAGGGAGGAAGAGACAGAGAGGAAGAGAGAACAGCGTGTTATCATGGAGTCCAGAGGAAGACGAGCTGTTTGCAACCCATCCATCAACTGCCAGCTACCAAATTTTGTGTCTCTCATTCACTCTTTTCTTCTCCGCCTCTATCTTCCTCCTCTGCCTCTCTCCCTGTATTTGTCATAAGTCTGGAGGTAGCAAGACTGTAGGCTGCAACAAAATGATGCCATTGACATTCTACTAGCAGAAAATCTACATTCACTATTCATCTATCAATACACTACCCCTCCACACTCCTATTCAGCCACTCACTCAACTCTTGAACACTGGCTGTGGGTTTGTGCTTATATGTGTTTCGATTCGAGTGTATGTATGTTGGGGAAAATGTGCGTCAAGGCCTTAATTTAGACGTATCACATCACAAAGTTTGTTCAGCCTATGGACACCCACACACACATATATTGTATAGGGAAAGTGATGAAGAGTGAGTAAGCAAGCTGACGAGGATGAAAAACTAAACAGCTACAAAACGTACAGAAAAAAAGCTGAAGGAGGGGAGGGAAGAACTTCAGATAAACTGTTATTTTTGTTATGAGGGTTGTTATTTAAGTACGGTTGGTTCTTGTTAGTGCCAACTGAAATGTGTCCAGAGAGTATCGGAAACTGACAAGTGCTTGAAGTCGGGATTAAAGGTAGTTCTCAAGCTGTGGGCGATATATTCTAATGAGCCTGCATGTGACATAAGAAGGGGAGCCAAATCTGAAAGGCTTGTTAAATCACGTTTTCTGATCTAGACAAACCTCAAAAAATCCGACTGGGTTGTTTTATTTATTTCACAGTTTGTGGGATGGTAGGCACTCCAGATACCCAAATGTATTTGCACAAGCGCTGAAAGGTTTTTCATGATATGTCCCCTTTAAGACTTTCTTTAGACAATTTAATGTTGATTAAACATGTATCTGACACAAAACAGGTGTAGCTACAGAAATCGGCACAGCTTATTTTCGAGATCCATATACTGGAGGTCCTGGTTCAAAACTATAAAGTTTATAAACCTAAATTATTGATACTATGTGAATGAAAGTTTAACTGGGAGAACGTGACTCCTGAAATTGATATGAAGCGATCCACTAGAGGGAAGACGGACTTGGATCCGGACCAAAAAAACTTGGCTCTGGTGATGCTGATGCACAGGTAGGCATAATACTGTTCTCTAAAGATCAAGGCACACTGCCCAGACCTATTTCTAAACGCACCTAAGCACAGCCGTTTAGCCGGAGCACAGTTGGTGCTGTTAAGTAGCAGTATTGGGAAGTCTATTGTTTTGGAGAGTCTAAAAGAGGGTCAGCACACACACACACACACACACACACACAAATGCCCACTGACACACAAACAGAGCGGCTCTGGTCTGGGGGGCATACAATCCTGCGTGTGTATTCAAATGACGTGTCATACTGAGTCATCTTCAGTTTCAAACGGGAACAGAGAAACAATGGGGACATCAGGGGACAACAGAGAGAGCATGAGCTACAGTGTGTGTTTGTGTGTGTGTGTGTGTGTTCACAGCACAACAAAACATCTGACGCTCATACAGCTGCATCCATCCACTAAACACATTTTCAAGTAACTTTCAATTCCTTCATTATTTGAAATGCCTTGGGTCATTTGTTGTCCTAATCAATGTGTTTATTGATGTGCAGAGATAACTGCTGTAGAGCAGGCGAACGATGCTTTCCTGATCGAGCTCTTAGCCCCGTGTTCATTTAAAGTAATAATAATCATTTTATTTGTATAGCACTTTTCAAGCTGGGAGCACAAAGTGCTTTTAATGGACATCATAAAAAACAAATACAAATATGAAGAAAAACTCAATAACAGCAAAATAAAAGCACACAGTTAAAAACACCATATAAAAGAAATTTACAAATAAATCATCCAAAAGAGAGAACAAGTGAAACTATTAAAATAAACAGGTGGTTGCATCAGTTGATTGCATCACAGAGTTGTATTGTATAAACAAATAATTATAAAAATGTGTCTTAAGACAGGATTTAAAAGCAGAAACAGTGTGATCGAATACTAACTGGAAGACTGTTTCAAAGCTGAGGTACCAGTACAGCAAAGGCTCCGTCACCCTTTGATCGTAACCTGGACTCTGGAACAGCTAGCAGGCCTAACCTAGCAGATCTAAGAGGCCTTTTTGGACAGAGGTTATAAGTTCACTGCTTTACACTGGCACCTGTCCATGTAAACCCTTTCAAGTCATGAGTAAGATTTTAAAATGTATTCTAAAAAAAATCAGAGGGGTAAAACTGGGGTGATGTGAGGAGAGCGTTTGGTCTTCGTCAGAAGTCTGAAGTTTAGAGCTACATCTTGGGCACTGATACAGGTACACAAGACGTTACAATAGTCCTGACGTGAGGACATAAAAGCATGAATTAGAGATGCACCTTTCGATCGGCCAACCGCTGAAACCAACCGGTTGTCAGTTGATCGGCCGATTAGTCTCATATATTGGATTTTTTGCCGGTCAAATTTACACACGTGCCACATGATGGATTTACGTTACGCTGCGACACAGACAGCGACGTTACAGCCTCACACACACGCATCATGTTGTTGGTGTGGAATAGTGTTGTGCGGGTCAGGTGGGTTCGGGAAACTTTCTAGAAAATATCACAGGTTTTGTGTGCGGTCCAAAAAGTGATGAAGCAGCATTCTGAGTAAGTTATTAATAAGTTACAGATACACTGCATGCAATAGTCCACCTTACACCTTCTCTTCCCTTCTGTTTGTGCCACCATAATGCTTAAAGTTGGTGGTTTGCGGGTCGGTTCGGTTGGTTTAGTAACACATATTTGAGTTGGGTGCAGGTATTATAGGACCCTGACCTGCGCATCACATAGTGTGGGAGTTTTGATGGAAATTACATTAGGTGTGTTGTTATCATAGACTGTATATAAAAAGTGGACGTAGTCACCATGACGTCACCCCTTAGTTTATGGACTGCCGTTTTGAAGCCTTGAGTTCAGCATTTTGGCCGTCGCCTTCTTGTTATTTTGCAACCAGAAGTGAAACGGGAGGGTGGAGCTTAGTGCGACGAAACCATGGATAAGACATTTTTAGGTGACCAAAATGCTGCAATTAACTTTTATGAACTGAAAACACACTGTGAAAGGGTTAAAGTTGTAAGACAAAAATGCTGAAACTCCCTGGACTGGACAACGCCGTGGTAACAACCGGTCAATCACAAGGTGGTCTATTTGACTCTAAATGGGACTATAATTTACTAACTGAATATCATTCTGTATTGAAGAAGACTTGAAACTAGAGATTGAGACCATAAACTCATGTTTACAATGTTTACTGAGGTAATAAATCAAGTGAGAAGTAGGCTCATTCTCTCGTAGACTTCTATACAATCAGACTTCTATTTGCACCCAGAGGAGTCGCCCCCTGCTGGCTATTAGAAAGAATGCAAGTTTAAGGCACTTCCGCATTGACTTCACGTATTGCTAAAAAATAACATCGCTCTGATCTTGGAAATATTCCTGAGTTGGTAGAAAAATGATTGTACCCATTTTTTTGGTGTGTTTTTTTTTGTGAAAATATTAGTGTGCGCCTAAGTGTGTCTCAACCTTGAGTATGATTTGTATTCATGAATTCACTATTGTGTATTCAGCTGCCTGAAGGACCTACAAACAAGCAGGTCACCATGTCCTCTGTGTGTGCTTGCAACGGTGTGTGTGTGTGTGTGTGTATGTGTGTGTGTGCTCTATTGGGTGTCTATGTGTTTGTGTGAGTACAACAGGGAATAAGTACAGTATCTCTATGTGTTGTGTCTGCTATTCAATACAACAGTCCTGTGTGCTGTACCTGTCCCTTCATGTGTGTAAAGGCTGTTGTTTCTATGTGTGTCATATGTCTCACTGTGTTACCGTCCCAGCTGACCTGTGCAGGTGCTGACCCCTCAGTCCCTAGCTGTGGGTCACCTATTTGCTGCAGCACCCCCAAACTCACCATGACTCACCCGCCACCCCCCCCCCCCCCCCCCCACTCTCCCCACCGGGCCTTCCTTCCTTCTTCTCCATCTACAAACAGCCAGACACCCTTTTGCCCTTGGTGACAACCTATTCTCCCGCGCAGCCTCGCTCCGTTCTCCCCATCCACCCACATCGGCATCCACTGTCACACTTCCCCAAGCGAAAGGGTACTTTTTTTAGCAACACATTTGGGTCTTTTCTTTCTCTCTCTCGGCTGTTTTAAACCCAGAGTTCAACCTCAAAACTCTTACCAATCCAATTTACCCTGTCAATCTCGCTCTCCCTTCACTCTGTTCCTATTCCTTGCTCTAAAACACACACACACACACACACACTGACACACACCTATTTGAAATTCATATCAATGGCTATACAAATGCAACACTCCAATTTCCAATCCTGACACATTCACAGAGAGAAAAACAAGGATGCATGGACCACATCTACACACACACACACACACACACACACACACACACACACACACACACAGTTGTGTCTGTTAAAATAATAAGCTGGCTGGAGTGTTGACCTCAGACCTCGGAGAAACTCCTGATGGACCGAGATGCTAAAATTTCGTAGTCCGTATTCTTCTTCTCCTGCCTCACTTTGTAAATCTGACCAGAATTGAGGAGACTTATCATTTATACACAGCATATAAAGAGCGGTGAGCAGGTTTACATATTAAATCTAAGTTTTCACACAACCCTGAATCCTGTCCTTCGCTCCGATTCTCCTCCCCTCCATAAATGCGGACTCTGGGAAGGTTACATCTTCCTGCTGTCTGCCTGTCTGTACCAAAGCACTAGCACCAGTTGACCTTTCCAATTTACCATGTCAATCATGCCCGCACACACACACACACACACACAGAGCTGGTATGCACAGCCCAGTCTCCCGTACACATACAGGTAAAAGTTGGTGTCAATCATCCTTGTATGGAATCCCAAATGTCACCAGGTTTTGACATTTTCTTTGCTCACTGTCTGAAAGAAAAAAGGTTAGCTTATCCCTGCCTTTCTTCCTTATTCTCCACATAATTTGTACTCTCCTCTGTCCTCATCACATCTCTTCAGACTTTCAGGATGATTTGTACCCAAACAGCTGCCTGCACTCAAGATAAAAACCCACCAATCTCTTGTTAAACATTACCTCTCATCACCTCAAGAGTCAAAGAAAGAGCACGCAAATGAGAAGGTGAATAAAAGAAGCGCCATTGAAACTGATAGACAAACAAACATCCAGCTTTAACAAGAAACAACAGAAGTACAAGGTAAAATGAGTGCCATGTTTCATTACATGGAGCTCTCAATGGGAAATAGATGTAAATGTTCAGGTCATACTGTGAGCCTAATGATGGCATGGAAAAAAGCGATATAATTTCCAATTCAAAAGAAGAGTGCTGCTTCCGCAAGTTTGCGCGTCTGATAAGAGACAGAGAGGAAAAAAATAGGAAGTGTCTGATCTTGCAGAAATATTAAAAGGCAAGAGAGAGGACGTGAGGGATGAAAGACACGGGGAAGACAAGAGAAAGTTAAAGCCAAAAGGTGGGGCTTTAAAAGGCAGTGATGTGGTGCTGCTGTGTGTCCACCACCTCAGGGTGAAATACCAGATGGAGAAGAGACCAAGACAGACAAGAAAGAGGAGATGCATCATTACTAAATCAGGTTGTTTCCCCTTTTTTCTCCTCTGTATCCAGTATGCTGCAGGGTTCTCCCCTCTCACACTCCTTCTTCACCGTCACCCCTCCTTTGTCTTTATCTCTCTCACTCTTCTCTGTCCCACAGACTTGAAGAACTGTGTCTAAGAGACCCTCAGCATAAGTAAATAAGCCTCATATATAAGAGGATACTGAATTTTAAGTGGCTCCTTTAGAAACAAGTGGCATTCCAGCTAAGCATTCACTGCTCCCCATGTAGCGTCTGCTTTTGACACAGTCCATTCATTTACTGCATGGCAGCCAGCGAGTGGAGGGACGAGGCCTGGAGGAATGTGACAGATCAACGGAGGGCAACATGTCCTGGCATTTCCTTGGGCACTTCCTTAAGACACTCGCTCACAAACTCACAGTCTTTGGAGCAGAATAAAAATGTGAATACTGTACTAAGATTTTATTGATCCCCTTTGGGAAACTGCCTCAAAGAAAACCACATTATATTAGACTAAAATATTCTCACAGTATTCAGTATATCTTAAAGCAGCGGAGGGTAGAAATGGACCAAATAGGATTAAAAAAAAAGTTATTTTTATAAAACGGTCACTATATCCTGACAGTAATGCATGAGATAGGTAATCTGAGTGAAATCATGTGCCTCTGTGTCCTCCGGTGTCCTCCGGTGCTCCTAATGGCATCTGCAAGATTTCACAGACTGGAGTGAAACAACCAATCAGAGCCGAGCTGGAGTCTGCCATCCAGCTTCCGTCTATGAGAGCCACGAGTCAATCACTTACAAACTCCGACCAAGCAGTCAAACTAGGCAGCACTGATTCTGTTACTGTAATGCCTAGTTCTTGCCTCAAATGTTTACAGAATCATCTTGTAGTGCACGGTGTAGCTGTATAATAAGAAAGTTTGTGACCTGGCCTCTATGTTGAGAACAGTTGAGGAATTACCAAGCACCGCTCACCAGCCGGAGCCCAGCCAATAGGAACGCTTAATAGGAGCACTCTCTCTGAAATGACCTGTGATTGGCCAAAGTCTCCTGTCACGTAGGATTTTTTAAAGCCTGAAAACAGAGCCATGAGGAGGTGCAGCAGTCTAGCATTTTATAGGGATGCACTGATACCGGGGCCGATACTGACTCAAATAGCTGGATCGGGTGTCGATGACAATGGGACCGATCTATTAAATTCAATTCTATGTTTATATACTACATACATTATATACTGGAATTTGAATTCTTGTTTAAGATTTGATCAATTTGTTGCTGCATTAAAACTGTTTACACCTGAATTGTAATTCCTGTTAATTTTGAAGAATTTTTTGCCAAGTTACTGATGTACATTTATTATTTTAATAATCACAAAGTTAGGAAAGCAATAGTTAAGTGTAGCCTGATGTTTCCTTACACATAAAAGAATGATCCCAGTCACTTCCACACAGTGAGGCATACAGCTTATTAATTAAACGCTGGTATCGGATCGGTACTCGGTATCGACAGATACCCAAAGCCCAGGAATAGCTATCGGTGTCTGGACTGAAAAAGTCGGATTGGTGCATCCCTTGCATTTTAACATGGGGGTCTATGGAGATTGACTCGCTATTGGAGGCAGCCTCAAGTGGCCATTTGTGGCCAAGATTGGTTTCACAACCAGCAAAGGCTGAAGCAAAAGCTTATTAATGTTTTGCTACAATTTTAAAGCATGAGTGCGAGTTGATGACATGTCTGTTTTTGCATTTCCACCAGCACATTCATCGCACCATCTGACATGCCTATAACTGATATTGTACTGTTTGACACAGATTTAATAGAACCATCTTGCACATTTTGGCATGCAATTAACTTTTAGATTGTTGTTATCACACAGTGTCTTCAGTCTATCGAATCATTTAAGGTGGGATTTCCGTTTAAACCTTCATAGACTAGAGACTCCACACATAACAACTGTTTCCACCAACATACAGATTGTGTTTTCAGTCTTTGAAGCCAGAAAGGAGCGCATAATTAATCTGCGACAACATGAAGCCTGAGTTTGCCTTGCTAATTTAAAATGCAACTCACAGAGAAATGGGAGAGAGACAGTAAAAGCACTAAATTTAGATGAGATGACATTGAAACAGGCTGAGTCCAACTTGGTCTGAACAGTTGTCACGGCCAAATCCTTTTTAGAATCTGATCAACAATCTTAATGTGGTCCTAGCAATTAGTCTATAAAATGTCAGAAAATAGTGCAAAATGTCCATCAAAATTTCCCTGACCTCAAGGTGACCCCTTCAAATTGCTTTTTTTGTCAGACCAATAGACCAAACCCCCAAAATAGCCAATTAACAATGATATAAAGCAGATAAACCCTCACATTAGAGAAAGCTAATATTCTCACACCAATTAAATGTCCCAATACAGGAAATAGAAACAAATCAGCCAATCATTTGATAATTATCAAAGTGTCCTGCAGTATCTCACCTCCAAATATTTGTTCTGTTTGTCTGAATGTGATGCTCATCTCATTCAGGAGTAGCTCTTGTAGAAGTATACTAATTGCCTGCAGACAAATCTGTATGTAATCATGCTGTGTGTTAACCTCCTGCTGCGACAAAGAACAGCTCACTCTTACAATCACTTCCACACTGACTGACTCAGTGTCTGTATACTGTAAGTGCACATGTAGGGATGTCACGATACCAGATTTTATAGTAGTCGATACAAATACCAGTGAAATTCCACAATTCTTGATACCAATTCGATACCACGTTAAAAAACAAAAGTAAAACAATAAATCACTCCTTTATTACCATTTGCATACTGTTAAACAGGTCATAATTCCCTCTCTATTATCTATTTTTGTCATGTTCACTACTGTTAGTCTAGGAGTTCCTTTTGTTTCCTATGTTTCCCTGTCCTTTTGTCTCTTGTGTGTTTTCCCCTGGTTTGTCTAGTTTGTCAGTGTGTCGGGAGGTGTGGCCTTCCTCCTCCTCCTCCTCCTCTGGGCGGGCTCGGCTGGAGCAGCTGCCACCAATCATCATCACCTGCAGTATATATACCCCGGTTTTTTACTCGTCGCCAGATCGTTCCGTCCCCCTCCGTGGTATTTACCCAAATCAGGCTCCCTATTATTGTTGCTCTTGTTTTTGCTGTTGCTCTAGTTTTTTTTGGATTGTTGGACTTACCTCGTTTTTGCTCTACACCCAGGTCTGTTCATCTGCCAGCTGTGGCTGCTACCTTCCTGCCTGCTCACTCCTGCACTCTGCTCCTGGATCAACCTGGAACCCTTTTTTGTTGTTAAAATAAATATTCTTTTGTTCACTCTTTAAAGACTCTCGTTGTGTGCTGCTTTTGAGTCCACGTTTTGTGAACTAGAACACAACAATTTTATATTGCTGTGAAAACATCTCCTTCAAACAACTGGATTTATTCAAGTTTCTCGCCAAAAACAACATTTTACAAGATTACATTTGAACACATCATGATAACGCTAGAATCTACTTTCGCCCCCATACTCATTTTGGCAGACTAGAGCCTGAACGTATCACAATGTAAATCAATGGCATCTCCCGTGTTGAAATTGGCAGCAAGTTAATGTTAGCAGCCGGTAAGCAGCACAGTCCTGCATGGAGCTAACGGCTAACGTTAACTAGATCTCCTACTGCCGATTTACGATACGATGCGATATGATACAATACGATACGAAACGATACGATACGATACGATACGATACGATACGATTTCAACACAGATTTGTTGTTCACAATGCAGCATTATCAGTAAACAAACAGGGTGCGTCCCATGGGCGCGTCGATAGAAAGTTTACTGCGTCCCATTTTCTATCGTTGCCCAGACGATGGGACGCCGTAGTCTTGAGCCCTCACGGAACCTGTGGTACTGTGGAAAAACAAGTACTGTCACGTTTTCAAAATTTTGGCATCGACTTGGTACCGAAGTATCGATTTTCGTGACATCCCTATGCACATGTGTGCGTGCCCGTGACTCTATGTCTATGTATATATGTAAAGCGGTCGCTCATGTGGACAAGAACAGTTAGGGTCTGTGTCTGATTAATGGCTTCACTGATTAAGTGGCTCAGAGATTGATTGGTCGGGCCTGGCTATAACAGATTCATTAGAACAGTGATAGATCAGTGAGATCTGGCTGCAGCTGTTCCGTCTGGCTCCGGACAGCCCGGCCTGGTAATGGACATCATCCGTCTGTCTGCGGATCACAATATGGCCACATGCGCACACGCTGCTATATGTGTGTGTAGTATACGTGGAGGCTACACACATCTCCTCTTTTCTTCAATCACTCCAAACAAGCAGGCGGGGGAGAAGGGAGTGGCGGGGAGGTAAGTAGGGATGAGGAGGAAGGCGGAGAAGGGCGGAAACTATTTTTGGATTAAAGGCCCTGTTGATCTATTCCTGTTTTCAGCATCCCCTCTCAATCTTCAACTTTTACACTCTGCCTCTCTTTCTTCCTTCCTATCCATCTCTACCATCCTCAAAGCTTTCCCAATTTCGCACTTGCTCACGGCTCGCCTCCTTTTCTTTGACTTCCTCTGGTACCCGATCCCTCTCTGTCCTCATCTCTTCTCTCCCTCATCCCCCTTCTCTTTTTTTTTATCTCTTCTTCTTCCACTAATTCTTTGCGAGTACTTTGTTCTGCCCTGAAACCCTGATAAAAACATTGCCTAACGTACGTACTGATAGCGCAGGGGACAAGAGGACAAACACACACAGTCATACATAAGTGTGTGTGTGTGGATTTGTAAATGGATGTGAAACGTGGCTGCATTTTAGCGAGGCTTTAACAAATGAAGACGGTGTAGTCGAAACTAAAGCACCACCCACACACTCTTTAATACCATGGTGTCAATTCAGCCAATAATGAACAAATGGTATATATTAGTGCTCGTGTATAACTGTGAATTGAATTGTTTGTATATGTGAATGTGTGCATTTCTTAGTGTGAAAATGAGAAACATTACTGGCTCTATAAATCTCAATATATGTACATAACTTATTTACACCATGTTGGCTTAAAAGACCAGCTTCATTCTTGACCTTGACAATGTAATATGGTCAAAAAGCTCCACAAAAAGCAAGTAAGAGGTCTTTGAATTAAGATTGTGTTTTGTTAACAGCTGTTTTCAAGGTCAAAATTTAACTGCCAACTCAATCTATATACTGTATGTTTTTGTTTGTATAGTCTGTATTATGTATCTAGCCTTATGATGATTTAGTGAAACTGGTAGTTTTGAGGAGCGCAAATAGCAGCTGTTTCTTTTCATATATAACTTGGTGAATTAAGGGTTTATTTCCACCAAACCAGAGTTGGTGATTGTTGGAACAGTGGAAAGACTAACAAGATGGTTCTGATTTGAGATTTTGAGTTGATTTTTGTTTTTATTTAGTGTGTTTTTCGATGATCAGTGAGGTAAAAGTACTGTTGTCTGACTGGAGCCTTGTGGCTTTGAGGAGAGCATATTAATTGTATTGTTTGTATGTTAATAAATTATAATACTTGTCCAAATCCCTGTTGATTTTATTTATTATATATTCACTTCAAAAATCGTCACATAACATCGCACCGGAAAAGAGGCGAAAATTAGCGTGTTCACCAGGGTGTTATGTTTCAATTACTGTCGATTGCAGCTGGAGCTTATAAATATTTGTTGTCCTGGGAATGAATGCCGATTGTAACCTTTCCCACTAAAGAGAGAAGCCAGATGTTAGTGAGTTTTTTGTCCTGTGGGAGAGGGACTTGAGTGAAGCTACTGACTTCAGATTTGTTACAGTGGACAGTTTTTAAAAGGCAGCAAACAGCCTCACCTTTGTCCCCAATTTCTCCATCTATAGTGTCGGATCCAAAGTGCTTCCACATTTCTCAGATGGCTTAGTTTAACGTGACTATAGTCTCCTCCTTTGTGTTAACAAAGAGACGATTGTCTTGTTTACTGAGGGCAAGAGGGCATCCAATAGATCAGAGTGCTCTGCTGGAGTACAAGGCACAGCCTGTTACGCTTAACGCATCTTTCTAGGATTTCAAATAAAAAGTGACAATCCTGTTAGGAATTTATTTGGAAATATTCTAATATTTGAGCTCGTCATATATTTGAGTTTTTTCTTAATTGACTGCACTTATATAGCGTTTTTTTTTATCCAAAGAGTGTTACAATTTGCCTCTCATTCTCACACACTGAGTAATAAATGGGTATGAGGTTCAGTGTCTTGCTCAAGGACACTTAAAGATGCAGACAGGAGGAGCCAACCCTGCAAATTAGTGGACAACCTGCTCTACCTCCTGAACCACCGTTTAACAGTTTCTCAATTGAATTTCCATAAAATATACAAATATATACCATTATAGAAATTGTATTCATATCACTCTCCTCTACACACAGACACATAACATATTGCTAAGTCAAGCAACCAACGACACCATCACCTCACCCTTCCCTCTGCCATTGAACATATTTCCCCTTCCTCAGCAACTCATCGTCTGTCCTCCTATTTTCCTTTATCTTCCTTCTGTTCCTCCAATCCAATCTTTCCTTTGCCGCCCTGCTCCATCATTCACCAGCTCTGTTTTCCCCCTCAATCTCTCTTTTTCTCTTCCACTTCTATTGCTTCAAATTAACATCTGCTGACTGGCCTGCTACTCCAATAACCTGTTACACCCAGCAGGAAGCACTGACACACAGAGACAATCAGTGTGTTCCGTGCCCAATAATATTTCATTTATATTCGGGATACTCTGAAAACTGTTTATGAAAACCCTGAATACAGCCAGTATGTGCTGATACAAGCTGGCATATGAACAGCGTATCCCGTTGGGTTGCTCAGTTTGGAGTCGTGAAGCCTCGCGTATTTTCACACAGTGATGAGTATCAGAATAAAGCATCACTACTGAACACAGTGGGGAAACTGTGAAACGTCTGTCTCCACGCGCACAGCGTCCAACTTGAGGCTTTAGATGGAATGAAACTCATATTCCAAATATTGCTGCTCATGCACACTCACTGACTGACACACACACACAGTCTTGGGTTGCAGGGTGTACAGTGATGTGGCGATAAGGAACACCCGTGTGACTGACAGGATCATTAAAATCACAAGCACCACGCTACTTATCTGCGTACTCGACACTTCATTCAGCATCCCCGTGTGTGTTCGTGCATTTCAGATGCTGCGATGGTATCCCTACCCAAGGATTTGCCTGGTGAAGTGCAGATGTCGATGGTACATCAGCCACGTTTCCGCCTGCATCCTCCACGAAAACAACGCCTTTCTCCATCCAAACCCCCCTCTGCTTGTTCTAGTAGATGTAGCTGAATTTCTCAACTTAACAAACGTGTCAACACAAACTCACACTCTGTTTGAGCCAGAACACACCATTGCAACGATGACCACCTTAAAATGTCTCATCACTACAACCTCCCTGTGGCCCATTGTCCCAAATAAAATCAAGGGCTGAATCAAGCTAAAATGTATTCATGAAGTAGCCCAATGCCCAAATGAACTGCTGGCTGTTACCGAGCAAACCAGTGTCTTCAAAAGTGAGCGAGGATTGCTTCATTTTGGTGTTCAAGACGACCAACAGAATGATGGTCTGTTGGTTAATAAACAATTCTGTGTTAGCAGACTGTGCATGTCTAATGCTGCATTCCATTTCAACAGGGAAGTTGGAGTTCCCAGTGGGAAATGTCAACTGGAACGCCGCCTGAAGACGGATTTCCTGCTCAGAAAGTCGGACGGACCTCATGAACCCCAACCTCAAAATCCTAGATGGCTGCCCCGTGCATCAACAGTAAGAAGCTGTAGTAATATACTGTTTATCAGCACTTATGTCTTATTTGTGTCTCAGTAAATCAGTCGTACACACAGTACTGTCCAACTTCTAACTGTGGACATGTTGCTACGGTGTTTGCATGTGCAAAATACCGTGTAATGCGTTGGTATCAACTGGTATTGCTAATAGGGGTGGGAATCACCAGAGTCTCCACGATACAATATCGATATTGTATTACGATACGTAAGTCACGATACGATCTTATTGCGATTTTAAACATTTTGAAGTATTGCCGTAAGATATATGGTGATAAAGTGTGTTTTTTTTACCTTTTTTCAACTGCAAATTATGCAGTATGTCAACATCTGTTTTATCTAACAAGATACAGTTTTCACTCTGTTCATCTCTGAGTTTTCATTCATATCTTGAGGTCAGAGGTCAAGGGACCCCCGTCCCTTCAGGCCTCCCTCCAAAGTCACTCCTCCACAATTGTCATATAAACGTAAACAACAAACATGCTATTGTTAGCACTCACAGCTGTCAAGATAGCAGGTTGTGGAAGACTCTGGTGATGCGCAATGAGTGCACGGGCAGAGTGCAGGCAGGCAGGCAGGCCGTCCAATCATATAATTTGGGCCGATTTAAATGATTGGACGGGTTTATTACAGTCCTGCCACAGCCACCGATACTGGATTCTTCTCAGTTTTTTGTCAGAGCATTTGATTTATTGACTGATTTATCAGGGATATAAAGAGAATTTCAACAAATATAACAAAAATGTTTTTGAAGAACACTACCAACCCTTCCTTTAAAGTACTCGTCAGTGACACAGTCAAATCCTGGTGAAACCAAGTATGAACTTGTTTACCATCATTTTGATCCATATCATAATTTCCTAAAAATGTATCAAAAAATGAAACAATGGAGCAGTGACCCCCGAGAGAAGTACAACTGGTCCCACTACTGGACTCCCTTTTAGATAACGCTGGCTCAACCAGTGCTCACATACACTATAGATGAAGATTCATACATCACGCTGCCCAGACTACAACTGGTGCCTTGCAGTGAAAAACCTGTGTAACATTAAAACTTTCAGAGCTTCTTCCTGCTGCTGTTCCCCTTTACCTCCACAGCCTCTGCTCGTTCATTGATTCTTAGAAACTCGTCCCATCCAGCGTGACGTCTGTGACATTTGGTCTGCTTCTTCTCCCACAGGACACCTCTCTCCCTACCTGCCTTTCTGTTGCCTTCTTTTTGTCTATTGACTATTTTATTCGTGAATGGAAAAGGATTTGAAGACAGCTTAAGTGGGCGTACAACTGCGAAATGCTCTGTCAAAGCCTTATACATGGGCATCCGTCTTTATCTATTTCATCATGCTGTAAAACACGCATGCAATTAAATCCATAACTAGGTGGAACAAGTAGAGCGTACAAACATAGCCACACACAGTTCGCTTGTCACACTGACACAGTCCATGAGTCAGTTTCCTGTCCATCCTTCCATCACTCCATCTCTCTGTCGGTACACTGGGGTTTTAATTATAGAACCACAGAGGAGCCTCATTACGCTGAGAGAGAAAGAGAGAAGGGACTGAGACAGACAGAGGAAACAGACAGAGAGGGGAGACGGGGATCAACAAAGACAAGTCTGATCCCTTTGCAACTGAAATATTGAATATAATAATTCCAGACACAACCAGTTGTAGCAGGAATGAATCAAAGCACTGATTCATTAGCCAAGTCTCTTTATCAAAACCACTGGGTATTAGTGCCTATTTGTATGATCGTATGTGTGTGTGTGTTCCATATCTGTAGACTTTAAATTAACAGACTTTCAACACAAAAGAGATCATTGTAGTCCTCACACAAGGTGAGATCTGTCAAATTAACCTTCCAGGTTATAGTGCAGGTTAAGTGTGCTTGATTGGTACTCATTTTTCAAGGTTTACATGCAATTTAATGCATCAGTGATTATAAGTGACCTTCAGGATGATTATCTACATAACTGCCTTTGAACAGCTTGAATACAGCCTTCCTACGCAATCTCTACTTCAAAAGGGTCGACTCGAGCTGGACCACAGATTCTTCACAGCATATAAATAATTATGTAACTACTTAAAGGAAGAGTGTGTGGCACTTAGGGGAATTTATTGGCAGAAATGGAATCTAATATTAATAAGTATGACGGCGGTCAATCACTTTTTTAATCGATTAATCACACATTTTTTACCTTCAAGGTTCAAAATGTAGCTTAAAGGGAGATCTGTTAAGTATTTAATACTCTTATCAACATGGGGTGGGCAAATATGCTGCTTTATGCAAATGTTTGTATATATTTATTATTGGAAATCAATTAACAACACAGAACAATGACGACTATTGTTCAGAAACCCTCACAGGTACTGCATTTAGCATAGAGAATATGCTCAAATCATAACATGGCAAACAACAGCTGTCATTGTGTCAGTGTGCTGACTTGACTATGACTTGCTCCAAACTGCATGTGATTATCATAAAGTGGGCATGTCTGTAAATGGGAGACTCGTGGGTACCCATAGAACCCATTTTCGTTCACATATCTTGAGGTCAGAGATCAACGGACCCCTTTGAAAATGGCCATGTCAGTTTTTCCTCACCAAAATTTGGAGTTTGGAGTGTTATTTAACCTCCTTCGCGACAAGCTAATATGACATGGTTAGTACCAATGGCTTCCATTGGTTTTGTAGTGTCATATTATACCAGTATTTTCACTTATAGCTTTAAAACTGAACTTGCTACAACCTTAAAAATCACAAGTTGCGTTATTGCTTTAAAGAAATTAGCGGTGTGAAATGAATTTGGGTCAACATGTTATCGCGTTAAATTCGACAGCCCTATAAGTATGTTTTCTTTAGTGTATAATCACCTGAAACTGAGAATTGCTGTGTTTTCGTTGCCTTAAAATGAGCCGTTTATATCTATATATGGAGCGGGTCCTCTTCACGGAGTCCGCCATGTTTCTACAGTAGCCCAGAACAGACAAACAGAACCCTGGCTCAAAATGGGGTCATTCATGTTTTTGCGTCGGCCACCGTATTTCTCCTACACGCTTGGCACAAGGGAGAAGTTTCAGTTGGTTGCAATCTGCAACTTCAACACTAAATCTGACACACTGCCTCTTTAAGACACTAACTAATTCAGAATTTCTCAGAACTATAGGCTACAATCTTTAAACTTACTCTCCAGTATTTGAGAATGCAAGACACTTGTAGGCTAAAAACTTAATTTGATACGCAAAAGGCCTGTGAAGAAAGTGTGATGATATATGAAGTAACACACATGCTTGCTTTAATGCACAGCCAACAGTGGAAAATCACTGATGGATATTCAGCTTTTTATTCATTTTAATCCCACTACGACTGACAAAAAGGTTAATTTCCTTTTGAACAACAGTAAAAGAGAAGCTTTTTCTACACATCTAGCCATGTGGTATTCGAGAGCCATCACAGATGGTCACAAAATGAAGGCTGCTGTGCAAAAATTTGGATTTCTTTGGCAAGTAAGCCTGAACACACTGCAGCGTCTGAAGCCCATGTGGTGTTTTCTTTTGTCTCCAAACTCTATTTTCAAAAGAACTTGTTCAAATCGGTTTCTGCAGAAACTGCTGTATCTGGCCGCCTTCAGCCAGCAGCATGCACAAATAAACGGACCAAAATAAGTTTCAGTGCTTGCCGAATGCTGGTTGTTGCTACCAGTGAAACTCTTCAGAACAGTCAGAGTGTAGACATGACAGCTGGAGTACTGATCAACCAGAGCATGGGTAAGAACCCATCAAACAATTCTTTTCAATCTTTAGTCTGTAAATTGTCACAAAAAAGAAAACAATTTGCATCACAATTTCTCAAAAACCAAGCTGATTATTTACCAATGTTTTGTTTTGTTCAAGCATCAGTCCAAAACCCAACGATATCACATTTACAATGATGTAACACAAAGAAAAGCAGCAAATCATTCACATTTGAGAGACTAGAACAAGTGAATCTTTGGTATTTTTCAATTAATAGTACTTATGAAAACATACTTGCAGATTTATTTTCTGCTGATCCAACACTGGGTGATAAAACACAATAGTCATTTAGCTTCAAGGTTGCGTCTTTCATCAACGAGTGCCAATAAATTCATCACCAACAGGAGCACCAAGTGGCTATTTTGTACTTTTTGGACCTCCCCACTCTGTCTTTTCTTGTGTTTAGTTGAGTGCGATGTTCTTTTCTTCTAACTCCAGCACTAAACATTAGAAACCTGTTTTGAAAATGTTATTTACTGTAATCAATTTTGATATTTTATCACCATCTTTCACAAAATCAAAGTAACATGTACTAATTTGATCTGAGAGCCGCTGGTGTTGTCTATGCACTGAGGTCCCTGTTAGCTAATAGGAGAAAAGTGTAACAGACAACGTCTGATCGTAACTGTGAAATCGTTGAGCCATTTTTATCTCGCTGTTAAATAAAGAATACTGGCAGCTGCTTCCAAACATTAACACGGACTCTGCTGGTTATTAATAAGGAGCAGTCATTTCAGAGAGAGAGAGAGAGAGAAAAAGTTTTACCGTTACTGTTCAGTGCCTGCACCTGCACTTGTATCAGGGGGTGGTGAGTTGCTACACAGCTTCCAATTTGGCATTCGTTTTGTTTTTAGAGGTCACCCGCCAAAAACTACTCCACACGTCTGTTGCTACTCTCACTGGTATGACTAAAATCAGTCATACTCCCGGACCTCATGTGTCTCCACGTGGAGCACACTGATTGTGGCACGGATCATTACGTTGCCATGTTGGTTAGAGAGGTTTCCACGGTGTTCCTTGAAGCCTACTAAGGCATGATGCAGCAAAATGCAAAACCCCTCTTGAGCGCATGATGAGAGCTGGAAACGACGACTGCACACAGGGAAAGGGGGGATTCTCTGATCCAACTTTTAAGCTTTTAAATGCAGGTGTCGAGATCTGCGACACTACAACAAACTAACACACACACACACACACACACACATGCAAACACGTGCATGCAAACAAACCACATGCATTCCACCCCACAAAAACACAATCACACACTCACTCTCTCCAGGGACACTAAAATACCTCCAATTAGACGCGCCACAGAACAACTGGGATGGGACCTGGAGCAAAGACACACACACACACAGTCACACAAACCCAGTCACACACACACAGTCTCACACACACACACACACACACACAGTCACACACACGTGCACAGAAAGATCCACGGCAGGCTCTCATTTAGGAGTCAGTGATGTGGAAAGGAAACATCTGGAAGGGAGGGAAAGAAACAAATGACACAGAGACACACAGGCATGCATAAAAATAACAACGCAAACGTGATCAGCGAGCACATGCACATTTATACAAATAAGTTTCAGTGTTCATCAAATACTTAAAAAAGCTTTTAAGAATACACGTTTTGAAGAGACAGTACGTTGTTTGTCATGCGCCATATGCTGGTTTAATGTTCCAAACAAAATATTCATTCTTCTCTTTTATTTTTTTCATATCTACTTTCTCATTTTTTCTTTCCTGTGTGTATTAGGGCTGTCAATCGATAAAATATTTAATCGCGATTAATCGCATGATTGTCCATAGTTAATCACAAATTAATTACACTTTCTGTTCTGTTCATTTTTTGTCTGTTCAAAATGAACCTTAAAGAGAGATTTGTCAAATATTTACTCTTATTAACATGGGAGTGGGCAAATATGCTTGCTTTATGCAAATGTATGTATATATTTATTATTGGAAATCAATTAACAACACAAAACAATGACAAATATTGTCCAGAAACCCTCACAGGTACTGCATTTAGCATAACAAGTATGCTCAAATCACAAGATGGAAAACAACAGCTGTCAGTGTGTTGACTTGATTATGACTTGCCCCAAATTGTATGTGAATATAATAAAGTGGACATGTCTGTTAAAGCAGCAGTAGGCAGAATATTTTTGGCATCGTTGGGCAATAATCCCATAATAACCTTTCAGCATATTGTAATTCAAGTGTTCTGAGAGAAAACTAGACTTCTGCACCTCATCATGGCTCTGTTTACAGGCTTTAAAAATATTTAACCCGTGACGGGAGACTTTGACCAATCACAGGTCATTTCAGATAGAGAAACGTTCCTATTGGATGTGCTCCGGTCATGTGACCAGAACTTGGCATTCCTTCACCAGATTTCACAATGGTGGCGGCATCACAAACTTTCTCATTTTACAGCTAAACAGTGCACTACAAGATGATTCTGAAAACATTTGAGGCAAGAAATAGGCATTAACGTAACATAATATTAATAAATATTTGATCAGCGTTGCCTAGTTTGACCATTTGGTCAGAGTTCGCGAGTGATTGACAGCCGGCTCTCATAGACGGCAGATGGACAGCAGACCTCAGATCAGCTCTTACTGCTTGTTTTCCTTCGATCTGTGAAATCTTGCAGATGCCGTTAGGAGCACCAGAGGACACAGAGGCACATGATTTTTTTTCAGGTTACCTGTTTCATGTACTAATGTCATGATATAGCGTTTTATAATAATAACTTTGTTTAATCATATTTGCTCCAATCTCGCCTACTTCAGCGTTAAGGGGAGACTCATGGGTACCCATAGAACCCATTCACATTTCTTAAGGTCAGAGGTCAAGGGACCCCTTCGAAAATGGCCATGGCAGTTTTTTCCTCGCCAAATTTAGTGTAAATTTGAAGCATTATTTATTCTCCTTCGTGACAAGCTATTATGACATGGTTGGTACCAATGGATTCATATAGACAGTTTTATATGATGCCAATATCTTCACTCTAGCTTTAAAACTGAGCCCGCCAAATCCAAAAATTGCAAGTTGCGTAAATGTGTAAAAGAAATTAGTGGCGTTAAAGCTAATTGGCCTTAACGCGTTAACTTTGACAGCCCTAGTGTGTATATGTGACACCGTATGCGAGTCTGGGTTATCTGGAGGTCAGCGGAGTCAGATGCTACACGAGTCTATTCTTCAGCTCCTGACAAAGGCCACTCTGTCACTGCTCAGGGCCGCGGGGCGACAAGCCTTGCTTGATGGAGGCAGGGGGTTGAAAAAAGGATAAACGGGAGAAATGGAGTGATGTAAAATGGCAGACACCAGGGGAGTCTCCGACAGGAGGCGTAATCAAACTCAGACAGGCTCTCTTCCAATCACCAAGCCGAGGTAATCAAACTCAGACTCCCACACCCTCCTCAACACACATGCAATGATTAAGGTTATGAAAGGTTACAAGGTTGCTTTACAATGCATTTATACACTTGGAGTAAATCCGTCCCTTAGCTCTCTCTTCCACACTCTCCTCTGCGTCGCTGCCTCCTCTCTGCTTTGTGATAGCTCTTCTTTATATTTGCACTCTATTCAGCTACCTCACTGTTTACAGTACTTGAGAGAATAACTGCCTGCTGATCGTCTGTTCTTTATTCAGCAGAATCAAATTTATGACTCAAATCATTAATGTGCAGAACTATGAAGTCTCAAAGACAAGCTGGAAATTTTCAAACAACTTCTGCCATCTTTCTTGTGTTCAAGAGAACTTATTCCTAGAAACTTTGTAGAAAGTTTGCATTGACTGCTGCCTTACAGTAATTATGCAGGTACAGTATGTGGAGCATTTTAAAGGGGAACTACGCAGATTTTATTCATCAAGATCAGTTCACTAGTCATGGAAAATGTAATCTCTATAAACAGATTCTGCAGTCAAATGTAGAATCTGCAGGCAACAGATGTTCTGATTTACTTTTGTAGTCCGAGTATAACCAATCATGTTCGAGCTGGCTTTGGTGGAATGCAGGCAAACAGTCCGTGTGGAGAGCAACAGAGTCGGAACCCATTGGCAGAAAAGCAATCTCGGAGTCCATCGGCTATCGTCTGACGATGATTCCGCTTTATATTGATTTAAAATTAGCTTGTAAACTGGCTACTTCTGAAACAATCCGGTCGTACGCGTCGTCTCTCAACTTCAATTCCAGTGTAGCCAAAGAACGCTTATTGCCAAGAAGTGAAAGTAAATTGTTTGTTCCATTGCAACATCAGCGCCCAGCAGCAAAGCTACGCTTCTGCCATTTTGGACTGAAAGCGACTGCCGGACGCCAGTAAAACGTCCGCCTAAAAAGTGCAATACAAAAGTAAAACAAAATTATTTCTATTCTATTGTCATATTCTACCAAAATGACCTGTGTTGAACAATAAATATAAAAAGCGATTTTAGTCCAAAATGGCGACAGTGGCTGTTTTGTCTCTTTGCTTCTATACTCTTTGGTATCACGTCTCAAGTTGCTAATCGGACTGTAAAAGATGAGCAGCACACAGAAAAGGAAGTCTTGGTCCGGATATCCGCTGGCAGAAATATGAAATATAGCCCCTTGCCCCCAGAGGCTTATCTGTTGTCAGACCATAGTCGATGGGTTCAGACATTGTGGGAAGTGCTACTCAGCCTGTGAAAAGTTACAGTAGTAAAACGTTTTCTGTGGTTCTAGAGGGGGCTTTGTCAATCCTGAGTGACGTCACCAAGGTCATCTCTGCTTGGCTTTGGAGAAAAAAGTGTTACAAAGTGGTATTATAGAATTTGAAAGATGTGAGCATTTACGCGGCAGCAAGGCTCTAACGACAAGATGCAATCAATTGCATTTAGGGACTAAAAGTCATGGCATCTTGGCCTCTACTGCATCGATTTACAAAAAAATAAAAAATCTGTTTTGCAAGTCCCCAAACTTCATGGAAGTGAAACCGCTGGAGTGAAGTACTCTTTTCAAAAGGAAGCACTCGGTAAGCTGTGCTTCTGTGTGTGCACGTGATTTTCTCAGCTATTTTTGCAGTTCAGCAATCATTAACAAGTGTGACATTACCGTCTTCTCTATAGAAAAGATAAAGGCAGCTGATCAACTATTGAGCCCAAAGCTGAGATAGCATTTAAAGTGCTACACAGTAATTATATCAGCATATATGCGTCTGCCACAATCTCCTACCCTCTCTGTCTTCTCGTCTCTTACTCTGCCTTCTGTTCTTTTCTCCTGCATACCCTGCACGCCCTCCCCTCTATATCCATACATTCATGCGGGATCATAACGTCTTTATCTTGGGTTGTCTGAGGTCTCAAGCCGTTTTGTCTGTACATGATATACAGAGTGTTTTTCCGGGCATGTGTCTTTTGCATGTGTACAGTGTGTGTGTGTGTGTGTTCTCTCCAGTGACTCTTCTCTTTGGGGATATTTTGCAGCTCTAATGGTCTGATGTATAAATCTACAAAGACCTCCACCGCTGTGAACTGAAGAGAAGCACACTCACATGCCCACACTCTTCTGGGCAACAGGGAGACTGACTGCTGTTTTGATTGACAGGCTGAGGTGTGTGTGTGTGTGTTAAAGAGAGACAGAAGGGGGAGAGATGATAGCAGGTAAGCATGGAGCTTAATTAATTGGAGAAGGGATCCTCATCTTCTGTCACTAACAGAAACACCCTGAGGCCATTAGAACTCTCTTTCTTTCTAATGCAAAAATACACAAGTGTATACTGTGACTAATTGACCAGATCTGCACCTTGAATGTGACCCTCCCTCCCCAGAGTGGCTGTGTTGATGTGATTCGTTATGTTGATTAACTTGATATTTAGACACCTTGTACAGCACATGTTCTTCTTTGAATATTTAAGATTCATCTTCTATCAATCTGTCATGCTCAATATGCAGTGATAACTGACTGCAAACGTCCTCTGTAACACCATATGTTGCCGGCGGTGATAATAAAAAAAAGCTCCAGGAGCTGTTTATTTTAGAGGCGGGCTGTTCTTCCACTGATTACAGTGTGCGACCTCTCACCAAGCTGTTGAGCTGCTATCAATTGTGGCTGTTCTAGCTCGACCATGGATGACAGTTAGTGCTTTTATTCTCAGCAGTCTAGGCCACACTTACAGGATAGTGGTCAGGGACATGCAGATAATGGATCTGTCAAGTAGGCAGGTCACACAGCTGGCTGGGTACCACTTTTCTCGGCTCTTACAGGCTTTATGGATTAGCCAAAAGATTTTGAGTGTCAATCTTCACACAGCACAGATGTGACAAGCAGGTCTTCTAAATGTGACTGCATCTTAAGTGTTAATGCCTGTGCTTGTGTGCAAGAGCTACACAAAGAGCTTTCTCCACCAGCAGTCCTGACAATAACAGGTTGTTGGTCATATTCTCAGTCTACATCAGTGACTCACTTCATTAATTCTTCTTTTCTGCCTCTTTCTCTACCAATCCTCTTTCTCTTGTTCTTCTCTGTTGAGCACAACGCTCAAATCAAAGTAAGAGCGTGGAAGAATGGGAAATAGGTATCTCATTTATTCTGGTGAATTTCTGCAAAGAAAGAGACAACATTTTTAGAAATAGAAAATTTGACTGACAGCTATGAACTTCTGTCTTCAGATCTTGTACAGGCTGCTTAATGGAATGGAAAAGTGAAAAGAGGGGAGACAGGAAATGGAGGGAGTCAGAGATAGGACAGGAAATGTAACAAAAAAAAGAGAGGAGAACAAAAAACACAATTTGCATGAGTCCATTCACATGTTTCGTGTGCCGGCGGTCAGTTAACCTGTTGAACTGCTCATCACTTCAGTTTAATCTCATTTGCACAAAATTGACTGCTAGCAAACCTTGACTGATCTCTATCTTTAATAGGCCCAGGCTGCTGCTCAGTGCGTACACTCAATACAGGCATCTTTTCAATCCAAATTAATCATCTACTATTGATTTTTTTTATTGGTTTTTCTTGCATTCTCATCTTGCAGTGTAATCAGTGTAGTTTGCTATGTTGCGGATACATGTAATATGATCCAAACACATTCACATCTGCAACACCTTCTCCATTTCCAAAACCAACCAACTGGAGGAGGGGCTGTTAAAGGTGCTATAAGCGAGGTTCAGAGCAATTCTATTGCCTCCACACAGCTCTCAACATGGCGACGGCTGAGCCAGCAGCTCGCAGCTAACAGCGCTAACAATGAAAACAAGAGCAACACTGCCGACAGAGCTAATAGTGTTAACCTGAGGGGGAACCGGAGAGTGGGTGCTACGCTTCTGTGAAGACGCTGTTGGTCGGGACAGCGTTATCAGCTGTAACCGCCGTTATACAAAACACCGGCACATTCGGGTAGTCCCCAACCTGGGATTTATCACACTGACAGTGAATATTCACTGATCATATCTCAGTGTGAAAGCCTCTCTCCTGTGACAGTGAGTTTCTTTCCCCCAAACGGGAGCGCGGCCTCGGCGATGCCGCATCGCTGGTCTGGTCTATAGCTTGGAGCCATAAAGACTCTCTATTATAACTTTTTTAGGACCCGTCAGGGGAACAAATCTAAGATCAGCGTTTTTTAATTTATTGTTGGTGCAACAGAATACCTAGCAACTGTTTGGAATAACGTTAATATTATCAACGGTTTGTTTAAAGTAGACGTGTTTCAAATTCTTCTGTTTACTCTGTTATCATCTCTGAGGGACACAGGATTGTTTTCCCCCCAAAAGGGGGCGTAGTCATGCGAGCCTACTCTGGATGAAGTATTGCTGGTCAGATGCGTGGCACGCTCACATGCACGAAAAGGCACGCGTGGCCGGCCCAGCTATGTCAATAAAGCACGGAGAACCTTGCATTACAACACACACAGAGAGAGAGTGACTTCATTCTCTGCTCAGGTAGACATTACTCCTCTATATCTTTACAAAGCAAATAGCTGTTTGCTGCTATATTAATTCTCTGGAAATCGTATAGAGAACCACTAAAGGTTTAATATGGAGGATTGACTTAGAAAATAAAGCAAGAAGAAATAAATTTCCGTGTTTCATTGTTTGTTTTTGTCCTTTCTCTTTCTCATCTTGCTCTTTGCATCGTTTCGACTTTTTCATTTGTCCTCCAGTTTTTATTTAATCCCTCTTTCCTCCATTCCTCTCCAATCTCAATAACAAGTAACTGAATCAAACATGCTGCTTTATAGCGAAGGATATTTACCCGAGAAAATGTTTATAGTAGAAAATACACACTGATAAACAGCAACAAACAAACACACATGCGCACACAGACGTTTATGGCCGAAGACTGATCAGTGAAGCCTAACTATACCCTTACGATTCCTAAAAAACGCCCAAGGGAGTACTCCACTCTGACAGCTGTAACAAGGTACTGTGCGTATATTTATGTGATTGTGTGTGTGTCTGTGTGTGTGTGTGTGTGTTAGTGTGCGTGCATTTGTGACAAAGGATGCCAAAGGATACAACCCTGTAAAGAGAATCTAATTAAAACTCTATACAGCCACGAGGGACAGAGTGCTCCCTCTCTCCCCCCTCCTCCTCCTCTCATTTAACCATAGCGAACACTTCAGCTGAAGGACTGTTAGACAGTAGAGTCTATCCTCTGGCCTCCAAGGAGAGGCGATATAGAGAGAAGGACATAAAGTGATTCAGCGATAAAGGCCCTGACTGAGGCAGGAACACAGAGGGAGAAGCAAAACATTCACCAAACTGTGAATCAGTTCTTGTGAGCGTACCCTATTTCTTCCTAAATGGACACAGGGCTGCACGCCATTCACCAACATTCACTAATCAAAAACAGTTAATTAATTCAGGATTTTTTCAATTAAAATGGAGCTTGCATGACTTAACCCTTGTATTTAACACACTCATATCAACAGGCAATGAAAAACTCTGATTTTAATATTTTAAAAAAACAAAACAAGAGTCTGTAAACACCAATAGATAGCCAGCGATATCTCCATCAACACTGGCATCCCAGATTAAGGCTATGATAACCTACTTATTGTAAAGAGTTGTAAAAAGTTGCGTTCCAACAGCTGGTCCCATTTTGGACCCATTTCCAGATTGGTAAAACTCGTATCAAAGATCAAAAATGCAGTGCAGTCAATGAGCCGCAGCCTATAAAGGCCCGCTGTGGACGACATGCTTGACTCAGTCCACAGAGTCCTGGAACCCCGCCTCCGCGGCTACATGGAGTGCTTTATTCAAAGTTTATTAATATCAAACACGTTGTATGTCCAAATTGCACCAAATTCAACGCTGCACTCTCTTGGGTCCCCAGCAATAAACACACCAAGAGTGAAGTAGATCGTATGAACGGTTCTCCAGATAAGGGAAGGACACACACACACTTAAAGACAGAGATTCCTTGCTTTATAGTTAGATATCTCATCTCTCCTCGGCCTTTATTAACATCAATGTGCAAAACACTCAGGTAAGAAGGTCTCTCATATTTAGCCGGATGATGATTCTTTCTTTTGCTGCTTTTACCACTTAGCATCACTATACAATCATGATTGGACAGTGTTATTTTGTAGTTTAACAAGACTACCTGATTGTTGAGTCTTCTCTGATGAAACGATCTATCTGTGTCACGCCAATTTCAGTTGTTGGAATCTCCCAGTTAAACTTCCATTCATATGATATCAATAATTTAAGCTTCTCATCTCAATGAGCCTCCAGTATAAAGTTGATTACATCAGCTTTTCTAATGTGTTAGATATTTAATCAACAGTCACGTCCTCTGCTGCTCATCTCATTAGCAGGTTGTATCTACGGGTTGTCAACAGTAATTACGTCACCACTCAAACTGCCTTGTGAGCCAACAAATAGTGCGGATTTCAACTGAATCTTTGAGTTTTAGATGTTTTAGCAAACTGGATTCAAATGCCATCAAATCCCAACTCTGCTGATAACACGGAGAACCAAATTAAGCTCCCCAAAAGCCTAAAAAAGGTGAAGCAAAGTCAAATAAGCAGCAATTTCTGAAAGACTGAAAATCTTCTAATCCACAATCAGTCGTATTTGATTATGGAATAAACTAAGCTTCATCGTGAGATTTAAATATGCTGCACCATGTTAATAAGCAGTGCTGTTTGATATTACACCCAAACCTTTTAGAAAGTTATTTTACCTGAGATGCTCAGGTAGACGGCGGGACTTGTCACATTCTCTCCAGTCATCTCGTTCACCGCCTCTACGTAGTAACGTCCAGCGTCCGCCGCAGTGGTTGCCAAGACGACCAGCTGATTGTCCAAAGTGATTGCACTAGTTGGGCACAAACACAACACACAAGAGATTAGAAAGCAAAATAACAACAACCAAAAGCAAAACGTGCCTCCTTCTAGCGTTGCTCCGTCTCAGACGAGTACACTGCTCAAACTAAGACTCTGACAAGAGGAGAGTATTTGGTACATGGATCATTTAGAATTCATAAGGGGGGGAAGGAAACATTGAATACATTCATCAGAAAGGAAAGAGGATTCGGAGAGCTTAAATAAATCTCTCCTCCTGTCTCAGATTGATATGTGGCTCATTTTGTGTCTCTTTCATTCTTTTGGCCATTCCCGTTGTTTGTGTATTGTCTTCTGTTCTCCCTTCTTTACACTGATCCATCCTCATTTCCCCACGTAGCAGCAGCAATCAATACAGCACAAACATACAACACACAATCACAAACACACGATATCTAACGCTGTTCTCACATGAGCACACAGAGATAAGAAACAATCACAAACAGACTTTGTGCTGCTGCTGTTTGTCAGGGGAGCATTATAGGACGAGTTGATTTTGGAGGGAGACGGTGATGGAGAGGAGAGCGGGAGGGAGTCGAGGAGGGTAAAAAATATATCCGTGGAGCTCCGATTTCCATGTGTTTGAACTCGTGTGTCTGACACAGATGCCGCCAGGCAGGAAGCGCAGGTTGATGTTTTTAGTGATGCTACTTGTGTTTTCAGCATGTCAGTGAATCTCCCAATATTCTAACCTGAGAGCTGACACTGAAATAAAATCAATATGACCAAAGGGAGAATAAAGCACATTAAAGTGAGATGATAGTCTTTTATTCTTATAGACTCCGTCTGATTCTGTGCCCCCGCAACACAGTACACTACATACCGTATGCTGTGTTAAGATTGTGAAGCCCTGCAAGACAAACTTGTGATTTGAGGCTACATAAATAAAAAATAATAGAAGAAAACGCACAGAAAAGGAGTGTGCTTAGATCCGGGGAGACGTCATTTTGAAAAAAAAAAACATCTGCAAGTGTATGCGTTTGTAAGATGTGTGTGTTTTTCTGTGAGCATTGTTTAGCAGTGCTGAACTGGCAGCAATGTGTGCTTCCCAAACCAGATCTGCACAGTGCCAGTTGGGTTTGGTTTACACTCCATTTCAATTCTGCATACAAAACAGCACATGCCACTTTATGCCGACCTGAATCAACACCATACCACGTGTACCGACAACAAGCCAAGTCCAAAGTCAGAGCCCTGGGTTAATGGGGAGGTCCGTGCCAAACTTAACGCATGGACCGACACTTACAGGAAATCCAGGTGTGCAGAGAGCTATTACAGCAGTGGCAGCGCAAAGAGACACTACAGGGACAAAGTGGAGTCTAACGACCAGGGCTCCAACACCAGAGACATGGGCTGGACTAAGAAACATCAGTTTACAAGAGTTAAACCAGCAGTGCTGAGGTAATGTCTAGATCTCTCACAGATGATCTGAACACCTACCCACTTCTATGCACACTTTGAGATCAACTCTTCCTGACTCACTGTATCCACTTCATTTTGCATGCTGGCCAAATGGATCAACTGACGACACCATCCCCCTTGCCCTCCACACTGGCCTCTCTCACCTCGACCAGAGGAACACGTATGTGAGAATGATGTTCAAAGGCTATAGTTCAGCATTCATCAATCATTCAATCAATGATCGTTGTCAGCGACGAGACTGTCTACAGAGAGGAGGTCAGAGCTGTGACCTCTTGGTGCCGGGACAACCTCAATCTCACCGTCAGCAAAATGAAGGAGCTGATTGTGGACTACATGAAGAGACATGGAGAAAGACACGCCCCTTTCTCTATCAACGGGACTATAGTTGAGAGAGTCAGCAACTTCAAGTTCCTCTGGGTTCACGTCAATGAGGACCCGATCTGGACTCATCACACAGACACCATCACCAAGACTGCAAGACAGCGGCTCTTCTTCCTCCGCAGTCTGAGGAGGTTCAATATGGACTCCAGGATACTCTGTATGGCAGTTGCACCGCCCTCAACTTTAAAGCTCTACAGAGGGTGGTGAAAACTATTCAGCACATTGCTCAAAACTTATGCAAAATTTTGACGAGGAAAAACTTTTGTAACTTTTTGAATCGATTGACAGCCCTGATCTTAGCCCTATATTTGAACTTGCACTTTTATGTCTTAGATTTCTCATTTTGCTTTTTTACTTACACGATTTTCTTTCTTTTATACGCATTTAATGAGCATTGTTGGAGGTGAGATCCAAGATTTTCATTGAAAACGCCTGCGTCACTCTAATTGTTGTGCATATAACAATAAAGAACTTGAAATAGAAAAGGCACCTTACCGTCTTTGCCAACACTTTAAAGCTGGGAAAAGATTTAATTAAAGTTTACCACAGCATCTTGACTACCTGCTGCTATTTGATTATCAGATGAGAGGGATTTAGTGTCATGGCTGCCACCTCATGTGCCGCCTACACTCCATTCAGGTGGTGCTGCAGAGTTATAAACGGCATGTTGTTGCTGGCACAACCAAATTGAGCCCAACCAAATATGATCAACCATTATCCACAGCTTGGAGGTGATTATGTTGATGCACCCATGAACATGAGATCATGATAACATGGAGTTATCTGTATGTGCAACACATGACGATCGGAACTACTGATTGAACTACATATTGATTGAGGAGAGGAGAGGAGAGAGCGTGGGGCTGTTTGACACACACTCCCACAAACACACATTCACACACTGACAGAATTCTCCAGGTCTAATTTTATTCAGTGTGATTTCCCAGGAGAACATCCACAAGAGCCCGAGCCTCAACCCCAACACTGACACTCTATTTGTGTGAGTGTATGTTGCTTTGTGTGTGCATGTATGTGTGTGTCGCCACTCAACCGCATCTCACCGCCTGAAATAGAGGTCTTAAGCAAACCTTTCTCCTGCTCTCTCCGACTTGTTCCACAGTGAGGAGAGATTCTGCATCCTCGCCGAGGTCTGTAGCTCAATTTATGGCTGTTAAGCTCATTAACTGCACTGACCAGCCCGTTTTATCACATCTGTTTTACCCAGCACATGCTGATTAATAGACGGTGAAGGCATGCTTCCACTTGCCTATAGTGTCTGAGGAAGGAGAGAGCCTGGGAGGTTCGAGGGAATCTAAATCCACCAAGTTATTAACAGTCCGAGGAGCTCAGTGGGCGGGTGCGAGAAAGCAGTAAGGCCAATTAAGATAGCATATTAACGTCTGAACATTTGTTGAGTTGAAAGTCTTTTTTCATGTAGTATTTTTCCTCATTTACATACGATGTACTATTTACATGTGAAATGACTTGTGAAGACACTGGCTGGCGGCTACAGCGATTTGCTTTACGCTTTCATTTGATCCAAATTGGGAGGTCTCAGGCTTGCTTTGTCATATAATAACTTTTTTATATCGAAAAAGGAATTAAATGAAATATGCCAATAAGAAGTCAGGCAGCAGAGATTAGAGGACCTAAAGTCACATGGATTTCCCCTCAAAAATAATAAAACGTTCTGAGTAGCTGGAGGGTGGTTAGACAATCTCATCCAAAGAGCTACAATATAGTCGGACACACACGCAGGCATATTAATAGGCGCGCACATGAGCTGCTTACGCACGTCTTTTCATTCTAACTGAATTGCGATTAGTTGAGATTTAATATAACATAAACTCAACATGCGACTTTCTGCTCTCTTTTACATTTAATTAAACTGGACAAAATTGTTCTGGCTCTTTTAATTAAAGACAAACTCGATTGTAAAACAGTGCATGACTCTGCATGCTTATGTGTGTGTTGTGTTTGACAGTCTATCCCCAGGCAGAAGAGGGAAATTAAAATACAGTAATCAGCTACGTCCTATTCCCCTCTCCTTGTGCATTCCTCTCTGTATCCCTCATCCCAGCTCAAACAATAAAAAACAGTCTCTCTGCCTCTTTCTCTTATAGCCCATTTTCCATTCTCCCTCAGATTACAATCTGCACATTTCTTTCTTGGTTTCATCCAATTTTCTTTGCGTTTTTTCCTTCTCTATCTTTCTCACTATCCTCCCCCCTGACTCCATACAACTGTCCTGTCTTACCTCCCCTCTTCTCCCCCCATGACTCTTTTGAACCAAAGCACCAAGCCAGATTGGTCTTTCATTAAGTGTCTGTCCCCAAGACTCATTTAATAAACACTCTCGGGTGTCCGCATCGCAAGGCTGACTGCTGAACACACACACACACACACACACACACACACACCAACACACACACACACAAACACACACATGCAAGTGTGCCAAGAGCTAATTAGCACAAACATGTTGCAGGCCAGAGGATGAGTGAGCGAGTCCCCGCAAGTGTGTGTTTTTTTTTTTTTACATCTAAGTGCGTCTAAGAGTGTGTGTTGGGTTTGGGGACTGTCTCTCCTGCCAACAGAGCCCTCGGCCCTGTCTGCCCTCCCTCTCCATCTCTGATAGGCAGCGAGCCACCTTCTTAAACCACACTGCGTCTGACATACAGACAGCAGGGCAGGAGGAGGGACACTCCACTGTAAACCAAGTCCAGACAGCTTGCTTTCTGGCAGCTTCATCTCCAAAGCAAGTGCCAGCCAGCCACCCACACATTACACTGCACACATACACACACACCTTCTCACACAGGTACTCACACAGTCGGGAGCATTCACTGTCCCTTGCAGCCGTTTTAACCGGATGTTTGCTTTGGCGTTTAAGTCAGTGGACACATGAATACACTCTCTGTTGGACTGATTTATAGTTAACGTACGCAGGTTCGTACCTGCTGAATGCTATATTATGTGTGTGTGTGAGTGTGTGTATGTGTGTGTGTGTGTGTGTGTGTGTGTGTGGACCTATATAAATCCTTCTCAAACTTAGGATTTTGTTATAACAACTTCACACCGGGTTGAGGTATTCAAATTTTTTAAGCATTCCTGCTCTCCAAATTGCCTGTCAGCCTGAGTTGTGGTGTGGTATCCTCTATCCCAAAGTAATTGGTAACTATAAAACTCTGCTGCAGAGAGGGCATTGTTTTCAATGCGGAGAGGAGGGGAAAGCTTCTCTACCATATACATCAATATATGCTATGATAGCTTTTTTTGTTGGCTTGTGTTTTTCTTTGTCTGCACAACTGCAAACAAAAGCTGACATAAAAAAACACACACAGTGAAGCCACTAATTGCTGTATAAGCATTACCATAACAAGTCATCCTTATTAGTAAAACTATTATTTGTTGTTCTTTTAATTTCATTGCTTTACAGACCCTTAATGTGGGTGGAAATTCATTGGTGGCTTGTTGTTAACCTTTCAATCCAGAGAAAGTAAAAACAATACACACTTCTTGTGATCTCATTGCTCTCTATTAGGATAAATGTGCAAGTCATCCATCAAGAATTTAAATTCTTATTCATATTATGTAAAATAAGATTAAAAAACTAGATTACCGCCTTACCACCTCCACCAACCAGTCAAGTAGCAGTTTACATCCATGTCCGTCCAAAATGTCATCACTTCATCATTGATCCTACTAGATATTTGTGTGAAATTGTCATCATTACATTTATTGAGCTACGGCCGAAAAGGTGTTTTGTGAGGTCACAGTGACCTTTGACCATCAAAATTGAGTGAGTTCATCCTTGAGTTCAAGTGGACGGACGGACGGACGGACAACCCGAAAACATAATGCCTCTGGCCGCGGTTATCGCAGGCGCGGAGCAGTGGGCTACCCCCGGGTCTGAGAAGTGAAGCCAATGTGGAAGTGTCTTACACTTGCATTCTTTCTAATAGCCAGCAGGGGGCGACTCCTCTGGTTGCAAAAAGAGGTCTGATTGTATAGAAGTCTATGAGAAAATGACCCTACTACTCACTTGATTTATTACCTCAGTAAACTTTGTAAACATGAGTTTATGGTCTCAATCGCTAGTTTCAAGTCTTCTTCAATACAGCATGATGTTCATTTAGTAAATTATGGTCCCATTTAGAGTCAAATAGACCATAAAGCAGGGGATGCTTTAGGGCGGGGCTATCTAGTGATTGACAGGTCGCTACTATGGCATTGTCCAGTCTGGGAGTTGTCTGTGTTTTCGTCTTACAACTTTAACCCTTTCACAGTGTGTTTTTAGTTCATGAAAGTTAATCATAACCTTTTTGGTTGCCTAAAGTTGTACTTAGCTCCACCCTCTCGTGTCACTTATGGTTGCAAAAAGACAACATGGTGATGGCCAAAATGCAGAACTCAAGGCTTCAAAACGGCAGTCCAAAAACCAATGGGTGACGTCATGGTGACTACATTCACTTCTTATACACAGTCTATGGCTCGGAGGCATAAATATATATATATACTGTATATTGCAATTCTGCGATAGTTGAGCTTCCAGTGAACACAAAGGTGGTAGTGGAGTAGTTTTCACCAATTTTGGACTCACTCTTTTGGTGGCTGATGGTGATACCAGACAGCCAGTTCCTATTGTGATGCTTGGGGTTCAATTGGGCTCAAGCAGAAGCTGGAGGTCTTAGATGATAATTTCATGTAACAGTACTGAGTGAGGAAAAAAATAGGACTGATCCTGGTGGTGAACAGAGAATAAAATCAATGAAGAGAATTTAACTTTGCCAAATTTCCAACAACAGTTTCATGTAGTTTTGGAAAATGTGATAGATGTGTTTTTGTAATGGGATTAAACAGTCTAACTGAGTTAAGACTGAGAACTGGACCGCTGCCGCTCTTGACATTCTGCTGCCAGCAGCTTGACAGTGACTGATTTTCCATGCATAGTTTAAATGAAGCTATTGTTAACACGGCCTGGGGTTGAAGATTTGTTTTACAGTATATTTGCTGAACATTCTTTAATCCTCTTGCTCAGTCTTAAATGCAATGCCTCAAAAATATCTTTAAGGTAAGTTTGTGATTGCTACAAATGTGAGGAAAAGGTCTAAAAGCTAAATTAAAGTTTGGTCGTATTATTATGTCATTTTTGCAGCTTTAACAGTGTGGGTTGTTCTGTGCAAGACTAAAGAAAGAAGTCTTTTTTTAGAAAGTATTTTGTCTCAAGTCTTAAGAAGGCATGTGGATTTGTTTCTTCTTCCAGAGCAGTACTGTAAGACAGTAATGCCAATCAGTGTGTGATTCTAGTCTTGGGTAGCCCCTCACATGATTGAAACCTGCTGTTATTTTGAAATTGATGGACAGATCTTTTGAAAGACAGCTTAATAACAGACAACAACTAAGTCATTAACGTTTTTGATGCTGTCAAATCTGTTTACATCAATAATGTTGGTAAACTCAGCAGCAAAACTGGACTACATTTTCTACTATGACCAACACAAAAACATTCTAATTTTCTATCTCTAACTCTTCAACTCTTCAACAATAGTATGTTGTTATACCTAAAATGTATGCGGTTCAAAAAGTAAAAGTGGGACTTTATTAATATTGTTAGCCCTTTACGCTGGCCCCCACTAAAATATTTTTTAAATCTTAACAGATGTTGAAAATGTGAAAGACCCCACACATAACAACATGTTATGTTAAATTTAACAGTTTTCTTCCTATAGTGTGTGGTGAGCAACGATTTGGCCAAAACAGCACACCATACACTAACAGATTCATGCACAACAAGAGTCCCAACTAAAAACAAAAACGGAAATCAAGATCAAACATGACTTTAGTGTAAATAAACATGACGGGCAGGAAGAATTAGCGATGTTAGTTTTTGCGCTACTTTATACTGAAAATTCACAAAGGATGGATGGATGAAGTCATGGAGACACGTTAAATAAACACTTGTGTTGTTGCACAAAAAAACAAGTTGGTCCTCTATTTCTGAGGTCCATCTTACTGCTACTTTATGCTTTGCTTTTTGCATTAACTCATGCATTAGCTGCGGCCACAATGACAGCGGTTGTTCTTCCGCTTCAGTCAACTTGGTTCCCAATTGGCTATCGTTCTTTCCCACGTTAACTGCGTCATCGGCTATCCTCTGGGTTCCTTACACACAACAGGATAATATTTACAATTTGAGATTGGTGTAGCCAGGATGTACTTTCGAGCCTATCGGGGATGTAAAAAGCACTCTTCACATATCTTACACCACAGGAATATCTGAAAAGATAATCTTTAGAACCATCACAAAAACGTGGCTTTGCTGACGATTGTCGGGAGGGGGGAATCAGGCCCATAATGGGCTTGATTCTTGTGTAGTGTGTACCCGGCATTATACAGTATTATGTGCCTCATACTGCATCTGGTACTGTTGAAGTTGCTGCTCAGCAGGGTGGTACAGCAGCTTGCCACTACTGGACTGCCATTAGCATCCCTGCTCTAAGACCCATTAAGTGTGCTTCTTGTTCCAAACTTGTTCTAAAAGAATTCCTGAAAACATAAAATGTCACTTAAAAGATAACATATCTGCTGCTCTTTTATCTTGTAATCAACAAAAGGGAGAAAACAAAACATCCACTAAACAACTCCATGTCTCCATAATAAGACTGTTGGAGCTGAACCAAATGACAAGCAATAATGGAAGCAGGCTGCTGATGCATTAAAAATGTGCATCAATTATTTAGAAGGTCTGGATTGTGTCCATCTGTATTTAAATCAAGGCCAAAACATTTTGGGCTACACTAAAATGATAACAGGGAAACACTCATGTGCATTACAGGCACCCGCTGGGCACATCCAACCCCGCGGTCCCAAACCAAACTAAAAGTACGAGGGCTACGTACTTTTGGCCATATCGTGTGCACCCCTCTCACATGTCAAAATTACATTTCAGTCCACACTTTATTAATCGTTCACACTTTATAAAACCAAATCTAAAGTTATTCTCTGTTAATGTCTTAGTTGTGCATGGTGAAGCTTAATGATTTTTCCACTCAGAGAAATACGGCCTGCATACGTGACTGCACATGAGACCAATAAAGAGAGGGTGAACGAGAGGGAAAAAAAGAGAGATGGTAGAGGTTACAACAGTAATGAACACTAATGTGTTTGAGAGAGATTTTAACAGCCCTTTCACTGACTCAGAAAACATTTCCCTACCTTCTGCCCTACACACTCTGCGGCTCTGTGACTTGTAATTAACGCAGTGCCTAAATCACAGTCTTGCTTCCTCAATCACCTTTACAGTTCCTTCAAACGGTCAAACGGACACAGAAAGGGAGACTTTTCTGTGCTCGCTCACCGGCTTGGCCAGTTGCCACTGCCAATAAGTCCCCCATAAAACACACACACACACACACACACAGGCATAGTCATGTGCATACTCAGCCTACGGCCTGCAGTCCAAAAGTAATTGGTGTGTGTGTGTATGCGAGAGAGAGAGCGTTACAGAGGGCTGCTGGACAGACTACGTTTGTTTAATGTCCCCTGGCATGTCCCGAGGGACAGGCAGGGAGAAGTGGAAAGGCATCGGCACAGGAAAGGAAAGCAAAGCGGGGCAAGGGTGAGGTGGAGACAGGAAGAGAGGAGAGGAGAGAGGGATGAGGCAAGATGCTGAGTAAACAGAGGAGGGAGACTCGCTGTTTGTTCAGCTACAGGAGCTCCATGACTCACTTCCTTTCTACCTCTGCTTTACGTCTGTCTGTCGCTTTGTCACCCGTGTGCACACACACAGTCGCTTATTCACGTTAATGCACGCAGAAGAACATTTGCATTTCATGGTACAAATATCTGTCATAACAGGTCGTACATTAAATCTACAGTACAAGACCACATTGTTCTAACAAGGCAGCTGGATGAATGGTAACAATGTGACTGTATGTGTGTGTGTGTGTGTGTGTGTGTGTGCAGCTGAGTGACTGTTGTAGTCCCATTAGGTGGATGGATCTCTAGACGAATGGCTATTATCCTAATTAGCACTAATTATGTCTGCTTCCAATTAACCACACAACTGGCGGTGACTTCTCTCGCTCGTCTTTCCGTCTCACTCTCTCTCTCTCACCGTCTTTCTCTCAGCCGGAGAAACACACCTTGCTCTCAAACACCGTCTCTCGCAGCTGCTCAGCTAAAGAGAGACCAGCTGAACAGAGAGCTGGTAATCTTCACACTTGAAAATAAGCCGTCATTTTCTAATTCTGGTTCATGTGACTGTTTGAACCTGAAATAGAGTGTGGCTCCTGCTTTCTCAACTCTGAATTCTCTCTGTGAAGGTATCTGCGGCCTGGAGTGAAGGAGTATTTGCTTAGTCTTTTTTATGGCTTGTCGGAGCTTATACACAGTAGGAGTTAAATGTTCATGGTTACATGGTTGGATATCTGTTATACTTTATATCGAACTATAAAGCGAGGAATCTATCTGTCTTTCTGTATGTCCTTCGCATATCTCGAGAACCGCTCATCCAATCGACTTCACACTTGGCAGGTGTATCGCTGGGGAACCTAAGGGAGTGCTGTGTCAAATGTGGTGCAATTTGACCAGATGGTGTCGCTATAACAATAAACTTTACGTTATGACCTGTAACTTATGAAGCGTAACTCTCAGAAACAAAATGATTCACCATTTCAAATTGTGTCCAAATCATTTTTTTTTTGCTGCTCCTCCTACAAATTTTGAGCAATCGTCACCAAATTTGGTACAGAACATCTCTGGACCAAGCCAGAAAAAGGTACTTTTTTGGATTGTTGATGTTCCATACAGTTTTGCTCGAAACACTGTGGGCAGGTCTTATAATACGATTTGTGCTATTGCACAAAATGCGGGCTCCGAACAAGCACTGCTCTAGTATGTACTGTATAAAGGCTTATCTCATGTTACAGTGAGAAGAGTGAGCCATTTGAGTTCAGCGGCAACCTCTAGTTAATTGGCCTGGACTAGTTTCATATATTATGGTACATTTTCTGGGAATTCAATTAAGAAACCAATTTCTAGATAATATCCCCAGCTGGGAATGGATGTTTATTTGCTGATTTGGTTAATGAAATTCCTGAGAAATCAAGGTACTGTTTTTTTGCCCTTATTCCAAAAAAGATAATATCTCTACTAAGCTGTTTCCATGGCTATTCCACTAATATTCCTGTTTACATGCAGCCGTGCATACTCCGATTAACGTGCTTGTTGGCGTCACAATAGGATTTTTTTCAAAGTTTTCCACCCGTGGCTGAATTGTTTGACCGTGCCAACACAGCCTCCCTCTCTCAGTCCTTCAACCACCTTCTTGAAAAGGTCGCCGTTGCAATATTTGCACATATCCAAAAACTCTTCATATCCAAAAAGTCTTTCATAATGTTTAAAAGTAGGTGTGTTTCTCCTTCCGACCAGAAGTGTGAGATTTTTATTTGCATTTCTACGCCAGCCTTGCAAACTGTGGGCTAGTTGGTTTGTGTACAACGCACAGACCTGACCGTAAACAGGCAAGAGGCCATGTGTCGCAAACTGCCGTAAAAACTCCAATTGAGACACATATTCCGAATTTGCTGTATATATGTCCAAAGAATGTTCCTAAAACCTGAATATCAGCAAATCACACGTGTGAATCGGAAAATTTGTTTAACTTTGCTGCCTTCTTGGCCAGGACACCATCATAAAAGAGATTTCATCTCAATTGGTTTTACCTGGTTAAATAAAGGTAAAAAAAAAAAATGCCCCATTTGGAATAAGGCCTAATTCGTAATACGTAAAGGGAATATGCTGTTTACATGACCCATATCAAATTCAAAATATTGTCATACTCCGAATAATAGTGGAATTTGCAACAAAAAAAAAATTTAAATCCAGATCTCATAATTTACAGTGTATCGCCTAACCCTTATTAAAAAGTTGTATAAGACTATTATTTATTCATGATGTGCGTTGTTACATCATTGTTTACTATGGATGTTTGCCTACAGTAAGTCTGGGCCTAGCGTCAACTGGTCACCGTTGAGTACAGCCATTTGACACACAACATGTAATCAATAGATATTAAGTGTGTGTAAATATGTGTACACAGGGTCAGACTGATGATCTATAAAAACATATTACCATTTAAATGTAGACAAATTGCTTCCTGTAGCTTTAAAGGTCAGTAGTAATAGTATGGAGTAAACAAGCACAATGTTCCTGCTTTATTATCAGCGCCCACACAAGCACACACTTACAGCATCTCCTGTAAAACAAGGGCTTTTAACTGATACACTTGTCACCATGGTGATAGGAAATCAATACAATGCCAAAAAAAAAAGGATTCCGCCTACAGGTGAAAACATTTTAATCTACATTATTCTGTAACAAACATAATCACGCACACACACTCCCTCATAGATCTCCTAATGTGCACAAAGCCTGCGGCTACATTGTCAGTGAATGCATCACTCACACTGACCTGTTCTTTCTACAGAGCCATACACTGTGACAGAGACTGCTGTGTTTGTTTATTTGAAACTGGGCAAACATTCGCAAGCACAAACTCAGGGCACAAACATCCATCGAAAAAACTCTAAATAAAAGCCAGCATGTGTGTGTGCGTATGCGTGAGAATCACACAGTATAGACTCCTCTTTTGATGTGCATTTGAATATATATATTTAAGCATGCTAAATGATCAAAGTGAGAAAGACAAAAATGAGAGCATACATGAGAGTTTTTTTTTGTTATATTCAAGAGATCCATGTGTGCCCCATCCACCAACCGACACTACAATTCCTCTTTGGTCTTGCTTTTGTAATAACAGGCGGAAATGCAGGCTCAATTTCATGCTAAAAAGGTGCCACAATTGCAGTGTGCCAACTGCTCGGCATAAACACAACATCAGCTGCGACTCCACCCACTTTGGTGAAAGCAGGTTTTTATTCAGAGCCAGAAAATTGCCCGAGAGGCACAAGTGCAAAATGGACAGCTGACGTAAATGTCATTGTGGATGCTGGTTCTGTAGCAGCATGAAATTACAGGCCCTACGTGAGTGTAAACAATGTGTATGAGCCTGTTTGTGTGTGTGCATTACAGCATGTGTACCGACGAATGTATTTTTTGTACATGACGTGTTTTGGATGTGGTAAAAATGTAATTATCTGGTGAGCTAGGGTGATAATGATGAATACTGTAGCGTGACCTAGCACTGAATGCTGAGTGTTTTCTTCAATAAGGATGGATAGCCAAGTGTTTGAACTAAAAAAACGAGGACATCTGGTCACCACCTTAAGCACTGCGAACGCATTTATTTCTTGACACAAGCCCCCTAAGTCATAAACACAAAACTCCCACGTGAATACACGAGCAGAGAGGTTAGAGCACAGAAAGCGAGAGAGTAATTTCCCGAGAGCAGGAAGTGCTAAAACTTTGCCTTTATTTGTCTGTGAGAGAAAAGAAACTTGTGACCTTCTGCTTATTGATCCAGCTCTCTGATCTTGAGGGTGTCATCTTGTGGCTCTGATATTAACCAGTCAATCAGCATTTTGTTGTTTTTCTCTGGCTATCCTGGGGATGTTTAGCTTAGGAAATACAAAGATATGTCTGCAGTGTGGAGGATGGCGAACAAACGTAATCTCTTGAGGGAAAGTGTGTTTTCCTGTATTTGCTTATTCATTTGTTTCGTGGTGTCTTCTTTCCTTCACCTGCAGCCTCTAAGAGTGTCTATCAACCCTTCCTCACTGCACTGTGTAGTCTCTCACTCTCTCATACTCATCCCCCCCTTTGCTTTCCCTCTCTCCGTTTTGTCGATAGGTTAAGAACTCTTCCCAAAGACGGATGTGAGTGTGAGTGTACGTGTGCGTGTGTTGGTGTGTGTACAGTCTGGTCAATGATGGATGTGTGTGTGGCAGGTAATTAAAAGTGTGATTAGTGGATAATTAAAAGAGGTCTCTGTCTTTAGAATATTTAACGACTTTAGACAGAGGACACGCTCACGCATGCACACACACGAGCTGGCAGGTGGGAGTGTGTTGGTTCAGACTGTAATAGGGGGATAATGATTCCTGAGATGATATAAGATATAAGCAGGAAGTCACAAGCGTAGAGGAAAAGGAGATGAAGAGGGAAAGTATTGGGTCAGACATAAAGACAAAAGACACTGCACCTTTCGAAGATACATATCCATAGAATTAATCATCATCAGCACGAGCTACACAGGCTGGAGAGTGGACACACACACACACAAACACACACAGTCACACACACTCTCTGTTTTCTGTCTGTCTGTCTGTTTGAGTGATCAGTTCAGACAGAAGCAGCTGCTCTCTGGCAGACAGAAATAGATTAACAGAGAATCACTAAACCCAGATCCTGCAGGCCTAAACACACGTGGGAACTTACAAACACATAAGAATCAAAGAGTAAATGAGCTCAATTTACACCTGGTGTCAATGAAATGAAATCGCAGCTCATGCTTATTAACAGCTATCTGTATGCGTTCTTGTCTGCACTGGGACTAGATGTTGTCTTTGGATAGACTTTTCAAAGCACTTGAGTAGGTAAAAAAAAACCTTAAACTTTTTAGTTATAGTTACATACAATCATACACCACACAATGTGGTGAAATTCGACCTCTGCATTTAAAGGTACAGTGTGTAGGATTTTGCGGCATCTAGTGGTGTGGTTGCAGATTGCAACCAACTGAGTACCCCTCAGCTCACTCCTCCCTTTCCAAGACTGCGGTGACGTAAGTCGCTGAGTGAAAAACCGCGATAACGCAGTTTGCCTTGCTAAGAGGCCATCCTTACCATAATACCACGTTACACAAGTTTCACAAGTGTGTCGGAGAACAATACGGTGGCCTTCAGACGCAAAAAAAAAAAATGCAAAAGGCTCTTGCTAGAGTCAGTGTTTGGTTTGTCCGTTCTGGGCTACTGTAGAAACATGGCAGAGCAACATGGCAGACTCCGTGACGCGGACCCGCTCTCTATGTAGATATGAAGGGCTCATTCTAAGCTAACGAAATCACAACGATTCTTAGTTTCAGGTGATTATACACTAATGACCGAACAAAAGCCTTTGGCAAAATTTTGATTTGGAGGAGCGTATTTCTTTCTTTCTTTCTTTATGTGTTCATTACCTGAATACAGAAAATGAGGAAGGGCGCCCACTGACATTTTTTGGGGAAAATTATTTAATTTATTTAATTTTTTTTTTTTACAGGATGACCAGCGCCCCCAGAAGATGGCCCCCTAGGCGACCGCCTATATGGCCTATGCCTTAAGCCGGCCCTGCCCTGAGTAACACTTATAGCATGGTCAAAAACAAACTTGATGAGTACAGGGACATTTGACATGATAAAGGTTAGCCTGTGTTTACTTTTCATTTAACGCAGAACAGGTTGTCTCTTACAGGAGGCAAAAGAAATGACAGGCAGGTAGTTTTTCCCACAGCAGCTGCTGTGAATGCTACAGTACCAGAGTGCCTCCGTGAAGCTGAGTGCACGGCAAACTTGAGAGTGAGTCATGACTGTTAGATGACTCTGCCTGAGATCAAAACACGAGCTATTGTGAATTCAGTCACACTTCTATGATAATGTGTGCCGCGTGTGTTTACACCTTGCATTAGCATATGTTTTGGCTTATCAAAATATCCAGATACAGATGGCACTTTAATACCAGGGCCAGGGGCCTTAGTGAATGTAAACGATGGCCTAACAGGACTTGTTACAGCATATAAAGTATTCGTTTACTGCTACAGGAACACAAACAGCTATTAGTCGAGGATAATTCAATATGTTAAAGGAATAATCATGGTAGTTAAGAGTAACATTTTGCAACTGTGATGCAATCATCTGTGTCGCACTCCTGCAGTTTAGGGAGCTTTTTGTTCCTCCTCCTCCTCCCTCTCCTGCTGCTTGTCTCCCTCCCTTCTCTTGAGTGTGTGAAGCAGAGTAAGCCTTTTGTCATTTGGGAGAGTCATTAAGTACAGCCTCAGAGTTAATGTCTTTTCTACTTTCAACTCTTAAAAAGTTTTCTTTTTTACCTTAGTTGTCTGAGTAATGTGACTGGAAGAAGGCAGCAAATTTAGAACATAGTCACAAGGAAAGGACACACACGAGTTAAGGACGGATGAGAGGAGTCTCAAATTCACCTGATGTATCCGCCAGACATGGAGGCTGTTATCTCAGCAAACAACATACTATCTGACTGCGAGACTGAAAATAATAGCGCTATCAACTCTAAAATATCCAGCCAATTCTGCACCGAGATAGGAAAGAAAATGTAATTTGTTAAAAACACAGTGTTTTTACCTTGTGGCATACGTGTGGGTCTACTTATAGCCTACAGACTTGGAAACCACATCAACAGTTTTAAAACAAAGCTACAACAAATTGCTTTTGGCAGGATAAGCAATGAATATTCATAGTCCGACAGCAGGCCCTAAAGTGCTGTCTTCATAATGCAATTCTATCCCACTCCACCTTGACAATGAATAATATTACCAGAAAATGCAATGCAATTAAAGCAACCCCTTGTTCGCTGTCTCCCTTTGCCACATGTGTCGCTCTCTCACTCCCCATGCCGTACAGTGATAACATTAAAAATTAAACAAGTCATCTGATTTCTTTACTGCAAAATTCATGAATAATAGTGTGGTGGTAGAATAAGTCGCCTCTGGCCAAATTTTTAGCAAAAGCCAGTCTTTTGCAAGCAGATAAAATATATGAGCAGAGACATTAGACCTAAATTAGACATAAAGAGAATGAGACATAAATTGTAAAGAGGGAGGCAGTGAAGTTGTTCTAAATCTGAGGTTAGACAATCTTTTCTCCAATTATTTACACGGTTGATTAAAAATGTAGGGAGATGATTAGTAATCTCAAGTGAATACATTATTCATGTATGCACAGATACGCCGTATGTAAACACACAACAACACACACAGACCAGTCGGGGTTTTAACAAATTAACCTCCACACACACAACTGGAGAAACGTGTCTGCTGTGAGGTGAAAAGAAACGTCCCGTGACTCCTAAAGGGGCACATTTTCTGCGCACTTCCCACAGCTAGGTCAGCAAAAAGGGAATTAGCAACTGACAAGACATTTGAACAGAAATGTGGGGAAAGAAGCTAAAAGATCAAATAAAAAATTAACCAAGTGGGCATTCAGATTGAACAGCCCTGCATTAAAATAATCCAATGGGCTGGTTCATGGTTGCTTCGGGTACCAGTGAGATGATGGAATACGATCCAGGATGTCCAGTTTGAGTAACACATCCTTGAATGAGCTCCAAAAAAGAAGAAATATAGTGACCCAACTACAAAGTAATCTACCAGGAACGTGCGTTTACGGACGACCAATAGACTGTATTTAAGAAGTGGATGTAGTAGTCATGTGGAGTGCCGTTTTGAAGCCTCGAGTTCGTCATTTTGACCGCCGCCATCTCGGTTTTTGGCCGTCGTCATCTTGTTTTTTTTTTGCAACCAGAAGTGACATGAGAGGGTAGGGCTAAGTACACCTGAATGCTGAATATGACATTTTTAGTCAACCAAAAATTTTACAATGAACTTTCATGAACCGAAAACACACTGTGAAAAGGTTAAAGTTGTAAGACGAAAACACAGACAACTCCCAGACTGGACAATGCTGTGGTAGCGACCTGTCAATCACAAGGTAGCCACGCCCTAAAGCATCCCCTGCTTTATGGTCTATTTGACTCTAAATGGGACCATAATTTACTAAATGAACATCATGCTGTATTGAAGAAGACTTGAAACTAGCGATTGAGACCATAAACTCATGTTTACAATGTTTACTGAGGTAATAAATCAAGTGAGAAGTAGGCTCATTTTCTCATTGACTTCTATACAATCAGACTTCTTTTTGCAACCAGAGGAGTCGCCCCCTGCTGGCTATTAGATAGAATGCAAGTTGAAGGCACTTTCGCATTGGCTTCACTTTTCAGACCCGGAGGTTGACCACTGGGATAACGCTGTGTTGTTATTTTTTTTTTGCTAGAGCCCTCTGTATCAGAGTGATCCCATTGAAATTAATGAAGGGCTGCGTTTTTTCATACACTGCTGCTGTCTGTCTGAACATGACCTAACTTAAAACTAATGGAACGCAGCGCAGCATTAGTTCAGGCAGAGCACTGAAGTTGCGCTTGCATTAGCTAATTGGCATCAACTGCTTCATTCACTCTTCACAATCACTCTGGCTCATTCATCAGCTGATTGGCCGCCACTTGACAAGTAACCTCGACTCATAATCAAGTGTACAGTGTACATCAAGTGTACAGCGCAGCCGTTATAACCTCCTCAATGTTAGTCAGCTGATACCTTAATGCCAATGCCATGTGCTGCTGCAGCTTCCTCCACCACCCCAACCTCCTCCTCCTTAGTGTTTGGTATTTATATGTGGGGATCAGTTTGCCCAGCAGAATCGTCACTGCTGTTCAGATCATTTGAGAATAGAATCTTTTCTGCCAAATCTATAACCACTTTGCTATAAATTCCTTGTCACAAGTGTCTCTGACTTGAGTGTATAAACTTCAGACTTTGCTGCCAATTAATTCCACTAGTTAATAATTATTTTCAACGGCACCTGGCTTAACAACCCAAAAATTCATAGAAACAACACCAAGATACATCAATTTCCACAGCTGTGCTACAATCTAAACATGTGAAATCTATTCATCACTTCCCTTTAAAGACCTAAGGTGAGCTGAAGGTCGAAAGCGGAGGAATACCAGGATTACCATTTTCCCTTTGAACTGGGATCAACAACCGCTAATACTACCTGACAAGAGAGAAGGACAAAGTGAGAGAGAGCAGGTGAGAACAAGAAGCAAACAAGAGAGAGACAGAGCAACAACATTTCCGTTGAAATGAAGAGAGAGGTAAGATATTGAAGTGGAAATGGAAGAGTTTACTGTAGAGAATTTTCATTCTGTTATTTGCCGCCACATTAGGCGACCAAAGGAGCAATTCAATTATGGAAAGGGATGGAAAGAGGGAAGGAAAAAAAGAGGAGAGTAAAAGGCAAAGGGGAAGGGAGGTAAATTGGAAAACATCAAGTTCAGGCAGGCATCAAAAAAAAGGAAGAAGTCCTGTTGCTTTATGTCCTGTCTTTTATTTCCTTCTCTAAAATTAATCAATGTAGAAATCTACTGTTAAATGCAAATTTTCATATCACATCACAGTGGTGTATCTTTTAGCCAACGTCATTCACTGCCATTAGTAATAAAGAGGCAATTAGCTTTAACACAAATTATGGTCAGGTAGCGTTTTTGGCTTAAGTACAGTAGATATTTCCCATTGTACCATTTCAAAATCACGACTGCAATTACTAATGACAAGTCATATTTGAGCTGTAAATTAAAAGACCTGGGTTATTATGAGGACAGCAACATAAGTCCCAAAGGAAAAACCAGTCCAAACTCTTTCAATGAATCTAATATTTTCTAGAAAGGTGTCCATCTAATACATGGTATTAATGCCCAGGCTTCAAATAGAGACAGAAATTACACAGCAAATCAAGACATACATGCAAGTCAGACTGATAAGTTTGGTCTACTTATTGAGTAAATTGCCTAGCTACTGTGGCAGCAATTTTTCAGTGCTTTGGTGTGAAATGAGTTTTGTAAATGTGCTGTAAATGTCTGGAGAAACTTTGATTTGATTTGTACTCAACTTTCTCCTTTCACATTGGAGCTGATGACCCTATACAGGGTGAAGTAGACGAACAGAAACCTGGATACTGTTAAGGCCTTTACACACCGGGGGCGTTTTTTTCAGTGCAATGAATTTTTGCAGATCTAAGGCCCAATTCCAAATCAGCCCCTACACCCTCTCCCTACCCACTTCCACATCGTTTGAGCATTCGCGTGGAGAGTCCGCCATATTAAGTGCCATCCCAAACCAATTAGCGGGGAGTGGAAGTGGGTTATAAAACCCTCCAACAGCGTGTCTACATCGATCAAATATACCCTTGTCTAGTCTAGTGTGTTGTATATACATATATATATACATAAACAAAATATGTAATATTTTTTACCCCTATCAACAGCTATAACCCCATAATTTATTATATCTTCAACTGCGCAACACTGACTTAGCAGTAGCCTACATTAATTTAGTGCAAAGATTCAGCTGTGCAATAATCTGGTTTACTCTGGCATTAACACTGAATTTATTTATACAGTCGTTTAAACAAAGATTCTTATTTATTTATATCACTACACACTTATTTTTCAGCATTATTATATTATTTACACTGTTATACATATTTCTTATTTATATTTTATTACAATTTCTTTAGGCTATATATATATATATATATATATATATATACTATATATACTGTATATATTCTAGAATGGGTGCAAAATGTAACCTAAGTTTCGCCCCAAGGATCAATAAAGTATTTCTGATTCTGATATTTATTTATAGTTTCCTTGCCAGTGAGAGGGAAGTGTGTCCCAAAGCTTGCTGCTATATTTATACCCTACACCTTAAAGAAGGGTGCTTCATTCAGCTGTGAGTGTGACTACAAACGGAGTTCACTCCATCACGGAGCGGGAGGGTGTCGGGACAGGATTTGAATTGGGCCTATATATATTTTTCGAAATGCTGCTTTTGTCATGATTACTTTCACACATAAAGCAAATATTACTCAGCACAAAAGGTCGAACAAGGTCGATTTTTCTGAGCTTTCGCACCGCGACTAAAGGCATCAACCAATCACGTTGTGTGGAACGGACATATTCAATATGTACACTATAGTGTACAACAACACACAGGCTCCGTAGTCCGAACCAAGACGGCAAACTTTATTACTCCTTTCAACCTTAACAATAAAGCCCTAGATATATTCATTGCGTAACTGTATACCAGAAGCAAATTCACTCATTTTGCATTTTGGTAAGAGGAAACTAAAATAGCTCACAGTAGTTTAGCCTGTACAGTAATTTACCTCAGACAGACGGCCAGACGCTGCTCTGGGTCAATAGGATCCCGGTTTTGGCCTCTGCTGGCATGAATCTATTCAAACTGTTTATTGAAAAAAGTGCTGCAGCTATCACAAATTTGCATCGCTGCCAGTGTGAATAGTTTTGATGTGAAATATTCACAGGCGAGTAAGGCAAGTTTCTAAATGTTTCATGTAAACATCAATGTCGGTAAGATTCAAAACCGTACTCAGTATGTGAGTCAGTTTATGCAATAAAAGTGAAATCCTTAACAAAGACATACAGGATTGTAGAATACAATGCATGAGTAAGTAGAGAAAACTTTGACACATGGCTCTTCTTAGTGCAGCCATATGTCTTCAAATCCTACATGTCTGGGATGGGTTTTTTTAAATCCCAAAAGTAACTAAATCATTGAGAAGAAAGTCACATACAGTATCTAAGCTCCTGGTGGCTCCAGAGATTAAGTTCCAGACACAATGGATTAAACTCTTTACTCCATATTCATTTCCTGTAACTTTTTTTCTTCTTCTACCTCTCTCTCTCTGTCACTTTGATCCTCCCCTTTGGCTGCCGTGGGAAACTGAGTCATTATGAACTGCAGCGCTGCCGTTGTGGATGGAAGACCTTCAAATGGCCGGTTGTATTTTCAACATGTGGTGCGATCTAAGCCTACACATCCTTTGAGTCTTCCCTCGAATGATGCTCTTTCTTTTTCTCCCTGTCTAATGCAGTCACTCACGCACACACACAAACACACACACACATGCGTATGTGCACACGCTCGTAGACACAAACACACAAAACATCTGCTCGCAAAGTTCAGACAGCGAGAAAGTTCCTTCTGTTCAGACCTCCGCTGTGTGTGTGTGAGATGGAAAGCGGCAAAATAATGAATCGCTCCCTCTGTTAAAGTGGTGTTTGACAAATTAAAATGAATGAATGCCGAGACACACACACACACACACACACATTCACACCTCCACAGCATATGGCTGTTTAGGCCAGGTTCAACGAGGAGAAATATTTCCCATAAGGCCCAGTCCTGACATTGACCACATGTGACATCAGCGCTCTCCTCTCCACTCGACTCCCCAGCAACAAGAAAGTGAAATATTCGCTGTCTGCGCTGCCATGCGTCTGCATAGATCACTGCCTTTATTTGATCAATCTGGGCTTCCTGCGTCCCTGATGGAAGAAGAAAGAGGAGTTCTAATTCTCCTCCTCCTGTCTGACTGTCCTCTTGAAGCTGCTGGCTATGAGAATCATTTCACGTCCATCTGCCACAGGCCTCAGAGCTAATTAAAAACAGCAGCACGCTCTTCCCGACCTGGGCCGCAGGTCACAGCTAAAATATATATCAGCGGCGACGGCGGCTGCTGAGGTGGCAGCGCTGTCCCCGAGTTGTTTTGAATGCTGCTGGACAGCTAAATTAAAGAAGAAAACACACTCAATTATGTCTGAAGTCCAGAGCCCGTGTGAAAATGGGAGGATGAAGGGAAAAAAAGACATTTTGCGGGGAGGGAGGAGAGAGGCGGCAGGGAGTGTGAGCTCCATTAGATTAGAGCAGAGTGTGTGGGAAGTGACAGCTTGTAAGTTCTTTGCTGGCCAGTATTTTGAGGGCTGGGGAGTTTGGGACTGTTCAGACAGGATGTGTGTGTGCGGACGTGATGTGTAGGGGGAAGCATACACACACAGAGGGAATGAGGTTTGTGTGTGTGTTGGATATGCAGAGAGGGGTTAGGGGCAGGCACATAAATTGAGAGCGGTGGGAGAAGTAGAAAGACAGACAGCGAAATGGGGCTGGGGACTCTGGGAGCGATGCATATCGGATCAATAAACTTCATAAACAACATCATCAGCTCGGTCACCACGAAGACAGCCAACCGCCAGGCACCATCTGGCCCCGTCTCACCGGACCGCAGGATCAGCCAGCGTAACCTCGCTCGCAAACACAAACGCGTACACACATGGCTTCACACACGGCTTTACACACACTGTTACACAGGCAGAACCGTGCAAATATTCAGTGCGCTCACTTTGACACGCACGAGCGCACACAGAGACGTTTGAGCCAGGTAGACGCAACCGAGATTGGTCTGGAGAGACAGATTGTGTGTGTGTGTGTGTGTGTGTGTGTGTGTGTGTGTGTGTGTGTGTTTGTGTGCAGCAGTTAAGCAGTTTATTCAGGAACAGAAGTTTATGGCTTCTGTAACAGTATATCCTGTAGCATGATAATGACCGTAAAAGAGACAGAGAGTGAAGAGAGGGAGAGCCAACGGAGAGAACAAAGCCATATAAAGAATAATTTAGAGGCAGAAAAGTGGGAGTGAGAGATGGAGCGGCGAGGTGAGAGGGGGGGGGGAGGGAGAGGAAGACATGTCTTGTAGAGACAAGAGGGAAGCTGTGAAGAAAGGTGCAAATTAATCTTTTCTATGAGGGTTCAAAGGAAGTGTTATGCATGAATCTTCATCACAGTGTGTGTGTGTGGGGGGGGGGCGCAGGCGAATCAGAACATTTCATCTCACAATGCAGAGCTAGAGGTTGTTATCCAGATTATATTAATACTTGAAAATTATGTAGTTAGATTAACTTCTTCTAGTCATATTACAGGTGTGTGTGATCTGTGAAGAGCAGACAAACATGGTTCAAAAATATATATAAAATGATGAGGGTGAAATGTTTTATCTATCTAACAATATCATTCAAACTACTTCTGTATCACAAAATATATTACCATAATAACCAGACACTGCAAGTGGCAGAACCAGCTGTCATTTTTATCTTGTTGCCATGGATACAGGTACTGGTGCGAAAGACTTGAATCTTAGACAAACTCTCTGCCTCAAAGTTGCACACCAATCAGGTCTTGTTGGCCCAAACAGACAGCAAACATCACCGTACCCCCCCCCCCCCCGTGAGCACCCGGCGCCGTGATAGCAATAAATACATCACATCTGATCAGTCGACGGGGAGACTCTTTTAGTCTCTGTCAACTTTATACTTGTGTGTCCTGCGTAGACGTTACACAGAATAATATGACATTGAAATCAAATAATAGCAACTGCTTCAAAATGTCATTTTGTCATGTAGTGAATATATTTCAGACTTGGGTTAGAACTGCTATATAGTTTACATTTAGAACTATTTGGTTGGATCTTTTGCTAACGATTAATCAAGCAATCATTAATGTGCTACTACTTAGGGTGTGGGTTTATCTGCCCCAGAGACTCTAGGTTAACTAAAAGAACATTAAAAACTAAAATACTCAACAACTGAACAACCACAAAAGATTCTAAAATTACAACAAAATCCTGAAAAAAAAAAAAGTTACTGGTTGATTTTAGTGGTGCGTATAATCAGTGAAGATCAGACTCTGTTTTCCCTTTTCAGCATGTATCAGATGAAATGCTGATGTTGAATATAAGGTAATTAATTAACACTCAAAGGAATACTTCATCCCCAAAATGAGCATTTATATATCAATTACTCACCACATGTTACCTTGAATTAAAGATGAATTAAAGGTGAACAGAGAATCACAAAACGGAGAAAAGTCTTGATGAATTGAAATAAATGGGCGTCACGTTTAACAACAGCAAAACTATATCAAAACATCCGTTTACAAACTCTCACGCAACTCGTGCAGTATAATCCAAGTCTCATTTATCCAGTCGTGCGCTCACTACTTCCCAAACACATGCATTTTCGTTAAAACCTTACTATTTAAAACACTTTGTATAAACAGTCTCACGCTTGTGCAGTCTCCTGTTAGACTGTTTTAGCAAAGTTGCATGTGTTAAGGAAGTAGTGAGCATACGATAGAAGTTGTGTGAGTGTTTGTAATCGGATGTTTTGATGTAGTTTTGCTCCCATTTACTTCAATTCATCTAGATTTTTCTCAGTTTTTCTAATCTTTGTTCACCATCAAAAAGGGGTGTGCATCTTTCCTTCTCAAAACAATTCGATAAAATCTCGATACATGGTCTGCGATACGATACAAAAACTATACAGTTAACCGTGTAATGATTCGATACACTTTGATATAATACTACTTTGATACGATACGATTCGGCTCCGATTCGATTCAGTTTAACTTAATTCATAGTATTCTCATGACGTGTCATATATTTCCTATACCAATATGGCTCACTGTGGCTAACTGGCCATAGTTGTAATTTAATGATAATAACCTTTAATTTCAACAGCTGTTTGCCTTGTGTTTGTAATGATGATGTAATGTAATACTATGAATTAGTGACACGGTGTCCCCCATTGTGAAACCATAAGATCCTTATTATATATATAAGTTTTCTTCAAGAATTCAAGGTAACACCGGGTGAGTAATTGATATACAAATAGTGATTTTGTGGGTGAAGTATTCCTTTAAGACAGTTTAAGACACTTAATATTTGTAAATTCAGGACCTGCAGACATCAGAGCCACTGCATGAATAACTCTAAAGAGTTCACTATTATCATGTAAGACCAGCTTGCTAATGTGTGGCTAACTAATGTGTTGCAGCAGCAAGTTAGCAAACCTGAGCTAGTGTTAAAGGTTTAAGCAAGAACGCTTAGAGTCAGACTGTAGACTGTCAGAGTGAAATTTTATTCCGTATTAATTTACAGGTCTGAAGGACGGCGTGGAAGGTGGAAAGAAGCTGTGAAGAAATGTGTGAAATACTGACTTGAATCTCTCTCTGTTTCTCTCTCTGATCTATTCGAGGAGGGGAAAGGTTGTCCTGGACACTCGATAGAGTTAATTGATATGGGCAAATGATTTATATCAAATTATTGGAAGTGACATGTCTCTCCGTCTCTCTGCATAAAAGTGGTATATGGTCTAAATAAAACATATTAAGTGTAAGGCCGTTGCTGTGTGAAACGGCACCTCGTTTTTTATTCCCAGAATGTCACTAACATTGTATTTCATAGATATGTGTTAATTTCTTAGGACTTTAGTGGAGGCAGTCAGGTATTCAGCAGGAAATAGCTGAGGAAAACCATGAATTTAATGGCTTATCTTGATAATAAAATGCATGGACTGGGCATTTTTTTTAGGCAGGATGTTTAACAGTTTTTTTCAACTTAATTAAGATAAAGGGCGAAGAGAAATGTAGCTACATTAACTCCATATACTGGCTCCAACACAGGCCACAGCGTCATCTGTGTGTCGTGATCATTAGGCCAAACCTCTCAGCTGACTGCACCTGCCAAACTGTGACAGCCAATTGCTCACTGTCAAATCAGATTGTGTTTTAAATGCTCTGCTTACCTACTGCTGCAACCGTTACATCAGCGCTTACTCTGCAATCTCTGCAGCCACCCCAGCTTCAACTCAACCTTCATTATCTTCATATTGTGCTTTTTCTATTTAATGGCTTCAGTTATTTTCGCAACTGGTTGTGGATGGGGATCTTCCAGAGCAGAGCTCTTCCGCCAAACATAACGATGCTGTTTTTTTTATTAACCTTGTATAGCCAATTTAAAGGAAGTGGTCCTGGAAAACACAGATATTTTGTGGTAGTTTGTTCTTTGTGCTCAAAGTGAACATGAATCTACAGGCTTTGGTAAACTATGAATAATAACAATATATATATATATATACACATTTACTCCAGGAAAGACTTTCTGAAAGAGTGCCCCATTATCCCCGTATTTAAAGGGCGGGTCCATCTGTATTCTATTCGCCCACTCAGCCGTTAGCAAGTAGTGACATAGCTCAGCATATGTTACCAAAGTAAGCTAATCAATAAGGTTATGAATAATGTGAACGCTAGCACTAGCTGAGTCAATGTTAGCTGTGCTAAATTTGGAAATAACTGAAAGGGTTAATTCAGATCTTTTTTAATGTAGTCTGGTGGATTTGAAGAGAGATGATATAACTACTTGAATTCCTCGTTGGAACGGGCTGTCTGACGGCGAGGTAAAGCTGCTGTCGACGGGAGCAGAAGTTTAAGAGTACGCTATATTTAGAATATGTTCACTGCTTTCCCTCGCCAACAGACAGCCCCTTTTCAACGGGGAACTTTAGTCGTTATTTTGCTCTCTTCACAGCCACCAGATCATACTCCATTCACAAAAACAGTCATTTTATCTCTCAGATCACGGGAGTTGCTGGTCTACCGCTTCATCGGTCGGTCATCAGTTGTTTGTGTCATTGTGTGACTTTCGGATCCAAATTAACGTGGCGCCCACAGCAGTGCATTGCTTAGCTTCCGTGCCAGTGCTCCTGTCTGCTTTTCCAAACTGGGAGCGTGCCGACCGCCATCTAAGTTACTGTAAGTAATGTTAATACACTGACTATAAGGATGTATATGCACTGTATATGTAGCAGCGTCATCATGCAGACACCTATGTCAGGTCACATGCAAAAAGGTTTTTAGAAGGCATATTGACAGAAGAAAATAGCATTTTGACACTATAACATACGTACTTTGACCAAAATGTGAATGTTCGGATTTGAATACACAAAGAACACCACTGTAAAAGCTACAGAATGATATATAAATAAATAAACAAATAATCTACCTTTAAAGGATTACAGTGTCTCACTTCTCTCTATGGCGGCTGGATTTTTACACCACCTCCAAGTGTCGCCAGTACACTTTTGCCTTCCAACATGGTCGAACAACACGTCTTAGGAAATAGTTCTTTCCGAGGATCTGAGTGTACAGCTTCTGTAGCGGCTCTGTGAGGCTGGACTTGCACTTGAACTTATTACTGACCAATTGAGAATGTTATAAAAGGATTTAAATGAAGTTTGTGGAGAAAAAGAGGAGTCTTTATACTGCTCTTTATACCTTGCTGTCAATCCTACATCGATGTGGTTAAGTGGCCATTAAATCAACTGATAGGTGCACATTTGCAGCATTAGGAGCTTTTATATCAGTCATATATTTATTTATTCCTGTTTTGTTTTTACTTGCCAGTGGTAGTGGTAGAACCGCTCTTATTTGTGGTGTATTTGTAAGGTGCGAGGACACTGTAGCTCTGTCAGTAAACACTTTCAATACAGGCCATCCTCATTGCCACACTCAATAAAGCCCCATTAAGTTAACAGGAGAGCCATTTTCCATGTCCATTCAAATTAAAAAGCAAAGCCAAACTTGGGGTGAACCAGCGACAAAAATGATGAAAAAATAATAAAATAAAAAAACTGCTAATGTAACCTGCCTCCACAAAGCTTTCTCAAAAGCACTTTTGAGGTGGTGACTGTCATAAAAGGAATGAAAAAGTTGCTGTCTGGCCATTTAAGTGAACAGCAAGGCCACTGACAATTTTATTCAATAACACACAGGGGAGCCGTTGGTGCTCTTAATGGGGAGTTAGTTATCTCGGAGTGCGAGAGCTGCCTAATAAAATCACTGAAGGTCTGTATCTCAACACCTACTTTCACTGATGAGTAGATTCAAACAGATATTCTAAAATAATTTAAGATACCGCCTCAATCTATAGCACATTACTCTGAAAAACCTTTCACAACAAACCTACACGTCCCTGCTCTGTCTGAATAATTACACCATTAATACACTATATGAACATTTTTCAAAATAACGACACTGACAGGATAGCTGTAGCGGCTACGGAATAATATGCAAATTACAGGCATTTCAAAAGGAGCCAGACAACAGCATTAAACAAAACACTGTGAAATACAGCTTACACAACACACCCAGGGACCCTTGTGTCTCTGCTGTGCAATTAATAAAAAAGAGCATCGCCCGTGCACCTAAAATTACTTAATAACCTTGTAGATTAGACAAGAGGAAACGATTTGATTCACTGAAAAATCCATTTTATCTTCTCTTGATAATGTCCTAACTCTTTTGTACAGATGTCTAATGAAAAGGGTTACCTAAATGGCTTATTATTCATAACAATTGGTGTGCAAGGATTAAAAATAGGTTTTGTGCTTCTACGGCATGCTAATTAATATACCACTGAGGGATAAGAACTGTAAAATTAAAATTTTATCTCAAACGGTATTTTGTACCACTGTGTCTGTATAAGTCAGACAGAGAGAGAGAGAGGGAATGAAAGAGACACCTACATTTGGTTGTTGGGGATTATCTTGTGTCCGTCTTTGAACCATGTGACCAGGGGTCGGGGGAAAGAGGCGAGGGGAGGCTGGCTGATGACGGCGGCTCGGCCCTGAGTCACCGTCTTTCTCTGCTCCTCAGCGGAGAAGTTCCCCATAACTGGAGGAGGAAAGAGGTATGATGAGCATGAGTGTCAATATCACCTTATCACATTGCACTTAGCTAGAAAGAATATTAATCCAAGCAATTAAAATCATTGAAAAAGCAGCATTGTCACACCAGAAAGTGGTGGTCAGTAGTGGTCGAAATTCATCCGTGTGTCTTCGCAGGTTGGTGAATTACTGTTACTGGCAAGATAATCACTTACACTCTAGCTGTTGGCACTAGTCACTCACAAAAGCTCTCAGAATTTCTTTGTATTTTTTCTGTTCTTGGCTGTTTCAGTTCCCGATGTTATTTTTTTCAGGATTGAACATTATTTCATTCAATATAGAGATTTATTAAAGCTCTCAGAGTCAGCTAGCGAGCTACTTAGCTCGCTGTTTTGCAGGACAATAGCAGTCAAGCAGTATATTCAAAAGGTGTCTTTTTACCACCGCTTTGATAGCTTGCTGACTCTCTGGCTCTCCGTTCCCTGAAAGGTCAAATGGCTTACCATTTGTGTGTGCGAATTTACATTGCCTCCGGGAGCAAATTTACTGATCGCAACGATTCAATTAACCCTCTGAGACCCGCGATCCAGACCAACATTTCTGTCCTTCAGAGGCTGTAGCAGGTTCAGTTTTAGAGCTAGAGTGAAGGTACATATATCATATGAAACTAGAAAAAGGGGGAATCTATTGGGACGAAACATGTCATACTAGCTTGTCCGGAAGGAGGCTAAGTAACGCTCCAAGTAAACAACATTTTGGGGAGGAAAACCTGGCATGGCCATCATGGATTTATGACTAGAACAACTTGACACACAGTGCTGAGCTGCATCTCAAATTAATCTTCAGGTTTCCAGCTTTCAGATGATGTACATTTCTATGTGACCTCTACTGTTGACCTGCTATCTCCCCCTAAAGCCCCCCTCTACCCCCATAAAAAAGACAAAAAAGGGTCTATTGTGGGTCTCAGAGGGTTAAATGAACTGATTTCACCGTTTTAAACATTTTAAAATTAGTCTTCCGTTTTTTTTTTTTTTTAATTAGTCCATTAGTCTTCAAAAATACATTTTGTGTTTACTTTTTGGGTTCAGTGTATGCTCATTATTTGAGTGCTTAAATGCTTTCCACATATTACATTCAATTATTAAATTCCAACTGTATTAAATTGCATGTTAACAGAAAAAAGGAGAATCTCTGATATATTCTAAAATTCCTTTTTTTTTTCTTCTTCCCGTTATTGTAATATAAACAATACATTTACTTTCACACTATTTCTGACTGCAAAAAGGGATGAGTAACAGTGATTTCAGTTGGACTTTAAGAGACAGGGTGCTTGTTGCCGTTGGATCAATTTCTCTCAAAACCAACATCCTTAGTATTAGACAACCCTGTTGTACTGGTGTTATTAAAATGGTGGGAAACACTTTTATACTCACAGGCCACGTGCACCTCTGTTCTCCTGTGTATGACGGCTCCCATCCTGTTCCTCACCATACATTGATACAGGCCAGCATCAGTCCTCTTCAGAGACCGGAGAGACAACCTAAAGATGGACAGACACACAGAGAGCATGGTGGTGATGAGGCGCTGTTTTTATCTCGGATCTCTAAATAAGAGGTATTAACACGAGAACCGCCATGGGCTCATTTTTACCCCCGAATGCAACGGTCAGCAATCACAAATTTATAGAAGTTGTTCATTTTGAATTAAAAGTTAGACTTGGAAAAAAAAACTTTTTTAAGTTCAATTTATGAAGTTTATTAATTTTACAATTGTGCTTTATTTAAGTGTAGACAGAAGAAGTCAAATACATTCTTAAAATCATTAATAAACTGTATAGCAGGACTCAACAATAAGGCTTGCCCAGGGCAAGTAAAATGCCACGTCGGGCTAGTAAATCTTGGGCCCGTTCGGGCAAGTGGTAAAAAAAGTTTTTAAATGTTCTATAAATAAACTAAACTCTAAACTTGAGCCATCTTGTTTCCTTCTCATCTCTATTGAGAGTTCTACATGTGCATTACCGATTGGGCACTCAGGAGAAAATGTCGGTGGGTAAAGACAAAGTTTATAAACTGAGGTGCAAGCGAGCATTTCAATTGTCTTTGAAAAGGGAGTTAAGTTGGGTGGCGTTAGAGAAGATGTGGGCGAAACTCCAACTATGAATTATGCAGTTTGGTGTAAGTTTAAGAGCAAGGTGGCTAAAACATGAAAATGAACTTTAGTCTTTGTTGTTATTTGATAACCACTAATAAATAAAACAATTTGTATAACGGCAAGTAACAATTGACTACCAATTACCAATTAGCTCAAATTTTAAACATGTTTTTAATAATAAAGGGTTATTTTGTTTACACTACTTTGAGTAAATGAACGGAACCGGAGCCTCGGCAGGAAAAGACGCATGCACGCACAGACTCACAATCAGCACACACTCCATAGACTTCACAGTGCACTGTCCACACACTGCACGTAGGCATCAGGTGAAAATGAGAAATCAATCGCCATCAATATCTCTCGCCCCATCAGATTTTCCCTCACTCATGTACTGAAGCATTGCCAGTGCCTCTTGGACATACTGTATGCTTCTTTTAGTAAGCTAAGCTACGTATAGCCTACTGTAAGCTGAAGCGAAGTGCACTCTCGCAATCAAAAAGACGTATTGACTAAACAATGGAGACCCAGTCCGGTTGCACAAAAAGGCGTATCACACAATAATGTGCAAGGCATTTAGCGTGCAATAAGAATGCCTTTCTTGATTTTCACGTGTCATTTGTACACCATGTGGTGTGTAATGACTGCAATGTAAATGCATTCGCGTAAATATGCTACGCTCAGTGCTAGTGATGTAGAATAAAAAGTGCAAAAGCCTGCTTATGGTGGTATACAGGACTTTAACCACAGGACTTTCAACCAGGAGACTGGTGTTCGAGATTGGTGTTTTTGTTGTTGTTATATTAGTGACGTTAGAGACGTGTATTTTAGTGACATTTGTGATGTGTTTTCCATGGTTATGTTACGTTGTTTCCGTACCTATTTTAATTAGTTTACGTGCCTATTATAAGCCCAACCATGATGTTATTCCAAAACCTAACTAAGTGGTTTTGTTGCGTGGCATACAAATGACAGAAGAAGGCTGAAATGTGTCCTCATGATACGCGGAATGTCCTTATAATGTTGTGCTATTTATATGCCTTCCCATGAGATTGGGTTGGGACGTGGCATGAATCTTGCATTATACAGCAGTTTTTCACATGACCCCTCACTGTTTGAGGTATAACAGATCATATTTTTCTGTCCCACATACCCCATCATTCACTAGATGGTTGATAAACTAATTTTAGGGAAAGTCATGAACTGAGTGTTTTTATTTTAACAGTTACATGAACTTGTTACTAGTGTGAAAAGAAGAAAGGCAGTGTTGGGAGTGAAGTTTGGAGACCAACAAGACAGAAGTGAGAGAAGGTGGAGGTCTGTCTGTCCATATGTACGCACTCTGGTGTAATTCTCTTTCATGACCTTGATCGGAAAATGGATCGGGCCTAATGTTGTCAAAGTTCCCCGATAACAGAAGGGAAGGCGGACTGGTGCATATGTACAGTATGTGTGTGTGTTTTGTGTATCAGAATGTTTTTGACTGCGTGCATGTTTTGTTTTTTTACTGAGAGGGGTTGTTAATGGGGTTTTAATGGACTGTGCTTCGCTAATGGGAAGCTTGGCATAGGATCTAGGTTGGTGCCATGCTGGACAAACACACAAATGCATATACACACACATATATTACACACAAACCGGATAGACACATTAAAACTGGACATCGCTTTGGGGCTCATTATGAATACCAGGACAGCCAAGTATTTAACTCCCAGGCTGTCAGTGTATGCTTAGTGCCAACACACACAAACCCACACACACGTACACACTAATACACACACGTGTACATCAAAGACTCACACACGCAAGTCCATCTGAATCAGGAATGACACATTACACAGCAGCTCTCATCCTGAAACAGATTTTGATATTGGACACTGCATCTCTCTCTCTGTCCGTGTTCCATTACGTTTTTTAACAGGCGTGTGCGGAGGGTCTGTCACTGAGTTTTCCTTTATATTTCTCACTAAACACAAACTTCAATGTTGACAGGTCCCAATCAATAAAATAATTTACCAGTAAATTTTTCTGACACGGTCTCAGCCCTGTGTGTGAAGTCAAATTCCCTGTGTGATTCCAGATAAGAACAATTTCAATCAGGTTTTTCCATTAAGACAGCTTCTCAACAAATTGACCAAACCCTCCCCGCAACATCAATCTCAGCACTGAAATGACTGGACGTAATAAGAGTGTGAATACAGTGGACCACTTCATTTCACATTAAACCTAGCAGTGCTTAATATGTAATAAAATGAAAAAATGTGCATATAAAGTAGAGCTGCAGCGATAAATTGATTAGCTGTCAACTATTAAATTAAAAACCATATATTTTAAATAATCGATTAATAAGTTTGAGTCATTTTTTAAGAAGAAATAAAAGTAAAAATGATCTGATTCCAGCTACCTAATTGTGAATATTTTCTGATTTATTTACTCCTCTATGACGGTAAACTGAATATCTCTACGTTGTGGACAAAACAAGACATTTTATGACATCATCTTGGGCTTTGGGAAATACTGATCGACATTTTTGACCATTTTCTGACATTTTATCAACCAAACAACTAATCGATTAATCGAGAAAATAATTGACAAATTAATTGACAATGAAAATAATTGTCAGTTGCAGCCTTAATATAAAGGTTAAGTATCCCATGAGTCATAGTCTGTTTCCCAAAAAAAATATTTTCACCAATGTGTCTTGTTTGAATAAGATAGCAGCTGGACCAGGTTGCCAAATTTTTACCAGCACAATTAGGCAGCATTTAAAGGGCCAGTGTGGAGCATTTAGGGAGATCTATCAGCAGAAATATAATATAATATTAATAACTATGTTTTCATTACTGTATTATCACCTGAATCTAAGAATCTTTGTGTTTTTGTTAGCTTAGAATAAGCCCTTCATATCTACATAGGGACCGGGTCCTCTTCAGGGAGTCTGTCATGTTGCTTCGCCATGTTTCTACAGTAGCCCAGAACGGACAAACCAACACTTGCTCTAGAGAGAGACTTTTTCTTTTACGTTACCTGAAGGCCACCGTATTTTCTGACACGCTTGTGAAACTGTGGTACCGTAAGCAGTACCGTGAGTTATTATGGTAAGGATGGTCTCCACACCACAAGTTTCCGCCAAATCCAACACACTGTTTCTTTAATGAACACAAGGGTCGGCTAGAGAAAGTACTCTTTGTAAAAAAAATAACTTTATTTGTCAGAAAAAAAGCTGTTGATAGACTTTTGAATTTGACGATACAGTAGCCTTGTCAACAGTATAAACACTCTCTGTTTTTTTCTGAAGTCTAACTTGCCTACTGATTATTTTATTGCAACTCACTATGTGTAAAGAAAGTGTGTAAAAAGGGCCAGACTACTGTAGCTGAACTGACACTGTAGAAGGAAACTGCAGTTTCCATTAATGTAAATCATTTTCACTTACAGCGCTGCTCATCTGAATTATTCACTGTGTCCAGTACATTAAACATAAGCATAAGAGGTAATTGAAAATAAAATAAATCAGATTATATCCGAAAGAGAAGGTGTTGAAAAGGGACAAAGTGTGTGATTCTGTATAGGCCAGACTTATTTTGAATATGTGAAAATGGACAGGAACGCATTTACAAACACACACACACACACACACACACACACACTCACACACACACTCGTACCCACCAAACTGAACTATCCAGATCTCTGGTAGCAGTCCAGATCTACACAACGCCTCCTGGCTTGAACAGCGACTGCCTACAAAACGCTGGCTCAACCTCTCCCTCCCTCAGTGTGTATGCGTTCCCAAGATCCCCCTCTATTTCTGAACGATGTGAAAAACAATTTTGTTTCACAGCTGCAGTTTTTGCTGAGAGGGATTGCTTAGTTCTTACCAAGCAGCACACACAGGGACAGACACAGAGAGGGGCAGAGGAAGAGACGAAGAGACGAAGAGAGGTGCAGAGAGAAAAGCAGAGAAAGCAGCTCAGACGTATTGATTGGTTCCCCTCTTCTTTCCCCAGACCATATACATATTTATGATGCTAATGTAATTATTAATCTCACTTTGGCTCTACTGTCTAAATGTTCTGACCTTCTCTAAACACACTCCATCACTTAGGGCCACAGCTCGTATGCTGTTTATTTCCATGCTACAGGCGTGACTGAACTCACAGAGGATTCTCAGAAGGAAGGATGGATAAAAGAAAGTATGTCAGATGGACACATTACCAGCCGGTCGGTGATAACTGACCTGTACTGTGGTGTCCAGTCGGTGACGTTGCTGTTGTTGAGAGTCCAGCGGTACTGCAGAGGCCAGCTGCCTCCAGCCAGGCAGGTCAGCACCAGCCTGTTTCCTTCCAACACCACCTGCTGCCCCAGTCCACCCCCTCGCAGGTAGGGAGCCACCTCTGACAGACAGAGACAGAAAGGAAAATGTGTTATTTTTGTTATACGAAAAAGTCAATGTAATTCATGCTCGAAGGACCGTAGAGCAAAACTCATCTGTATTCATCCACCTCCATTCATGTTCCATCCTTTACTCAAAGACCAGGTTGAACAAAACACTGAAATACCAACGTGTCTTGATTTTATAGTTTCAGACTGGAATCTGTACGTTCTATAATAATGTTGGCTATCTACGACTGTATTCATTCATATCAGTGCTGCGACAATTCACCCATCTCCAGATACTTGGGTGCCATTAGTGAGGTCTATCAAAGCATTGCTCTATACACAAAAACTTAAATGTTTCCTCTGCAGAAATCTCCTGTAAAGTGTAAGAAAATCTACCAGTTATTACCTCCTTCCAAGGCCAGGTATTGTTTTCACCGGCGTTGGTTTGTTTGTTTATTTGTTTGTTTGTCTGTCTGTTAGCAGGATTACTCCAAAAGTTTGCAATGGATTTGAATGACATTTTTTGGAGGGGTGGAGTGTAGCACAATGAACAATCCATTCGATTTTGGTGGCGATCCGGATTATGATCTAATTTTTTTAAGAATTCCGATCAGCCTGAGCATTAAGACCACAGGGTGTAACACATGCCCATTGTAACTGGTGATGCGTTGATGACGCATGACTCCGCCTCCTTCTGAGAGCAGAGAGATACGTGTGCAGATGTGTGGCGAGAATGAATGAAAGAAAAAAACGGTAGATGACGGGATGAGAGCTAACATAGTGTAACGTTATACAGACATAACAAGGCTGCTGAATGAGAGAGGCATCCGCCGATACGTTACACGGAAACACACTGTGTTAATAATAAGCCGACCTCCTCACAGTACCGCCAGCTGTGAGCTGTGATCTGTTTTTAAAGTCACGCACCTTGGCGGAGGTATGCGCTCTCCGAGTGTCATTCTAGTTTGTTGTAATATGCTCTGAATGCTCATTCTTTGATTGATTTAGTATCAAATATAGATTCTGACATTTATAACAGCAGTAATTACAACTGACTGTCAAAGGTCTGTGGTGTTTGTTGTTAAATATCACAGATTATGACATTACTTTTAATTTATACCTGGCAATAAAGGTTTACCCTTAGGGTAAACACACATATGGCATGTGATGCATGTCAAAACACCCACGCCTTTTGTTTTCTATGTAAGCCCACACACCGGCGACATGCATCACCGTGTCGGCAAGTCCTATTTCCCAGCATTGATGCGCATCAACGGTCCAGAAAAGCAGCAATTCTATCACATTTACTCCCTGGAACGACACGCCGTAACTTGACTACTTCTTCTGTCTGCACACAGAGCATCTGCTGTGTGCTTCTAGCATCAGTTGAATTGTATCAAATGCCAGTGTATATTGCACTTAAGGCTTTTTATATCAAGAGAAAGGTCAAACTCTAGTTTGCAGTCACTTTAAACCCAAATGTATAACAAGTTTGGACATTTTTCAGATGTGATGTGATCAAAAAGATACAGTCACACTCACAAGCTTTTACTGATATTGACAATGGTTCTTCACCTCTACCTCGGCTGTTATTTTCCTGTATCAGGACACCGTTTTATCACTTACAGTACATATATCGTACTGCTAGACTGACAAATATCCAGGCATAGAGAATGTACAATATTGTACTGTACAGCGACTACCAAGTAGGGTGGGCTCACCTCCACCCATAGCTCTGGTTCTGGAATCATACTCCTGGAGAGGGGCTGGACTCTCTCCTTTTCAGGAGTTGCCAAGGGTGAGAGGCGCCGGGCAGGTGTGGGGATACTCACGAGCCCCCGGCTTAGAACCGCTGTGTTGGAGTTCTCCTCGGAGAACGAGAGGGTCGCCTTGATGCGACTGTGAGTCGCAGGGAGAAAATATCTGTGTTGTGTGTGCGTAAGCACCAAACAGCGGCTCGGAGTACCCGACCTTCTTGGACTCTCTGGCTGGCGTCCTGGAAAGGGCACCGGCTGGGGACTCTATAATTCTGCTGGGGGACTTCAACGCTCACGTGGGCAACGATGGGGAAATCGATTGACACCCCTAATATCATGTATTTATTTGTTACATTTTTTTTTATAAAGTTATTAAAGCAATGTTTAAGTCAAGCCTGATGTTGCCCTACACGTAGAAGAATGGTCCCAGTCACTTCCACACAGTGAGGCGTACAGCTTATTAATTAAACACTGGTATTGGATCGGTACTGGTAATGGGACTGAAAAAGTCGGATCGGTGCATCCCTCGTGCCAATATTTCTTCTTATGATAATGCTGCTGAATTGCTGGCCGTACCTCGCAAGGTACCTCTGCTGAATGGCTCGGCTGCAGCTGCTGTCTAAACAATGGCATCCAGTCTTTAACTCTTGGCTCAGGTGTTCAGACCTGGCTCACCGGCACATAGCATAGAGGCATCAAGACCAAAGAGTCTGTCCACAGCAACTAGCTGCAGGACCTGTCAGCATCTGTTGAGGCCTAGATCCACTAAACAAAAACCAGCATCTGGGTGTGGGGTGTACGATGGAGAAGGGTTAGGGGTAAAAAGGATTTATTCAACCCATCAACCATTTACACACACATACCCACACACACACTGGGTTGGAGGGGGCAGGCTTATCTGCTTGCTACAGTACGTATGGACAGGTCCATAACTCTAAGGCAGAGTTTTACATTCTCTCTCTCCTTTTCCTGTCAACTCAATCTCCTCTCCTCCCTGCCGTTTCAACTTTCTCAGTTCTGTCTTTCCTCCAGCCCTCTCACTTCATCCCCATTTCCTTTCTTATTCCTTATTCCCTGTGGATGTCTCAGGGCCACCTTTTTCTCCCTTTCTCTTTCTCCACTTTCGACTGTTTCACCCTCTCCTTCTCTCTTTTTTAGATTGATAGCTGCCTGCTCCGTGCACAAGAGGGAAGTGTTCCATCTAAGATAGATTTATACGGGAGTCTCTGAGTGTGTGTGAGTGGGTGAATGTGTGCGTGTGTGTGTGTGTGTGTGTGTGTGAGAGAGAAACTGTGTGTGAGTGTGCATGTGAGCGTAAGGATTTATTTGGAATATTCCGTTTCTACAGACGATGGCTGGCAATGCAGACTCCAATGTCATACTGCTGACCAGCACTATAACTCACCGCTGCTTGCGCGCGCGTGTGTGTGTGTGTGTGTGTGTGTGTGTGTGTGTGTGTGTGAGAGAGAGAGAGAAAGAGAGAGAGAGAGCAGCAGAGATGCAGCCTTTACAGCTTACCAGACATGACCCTCAATTAGAAAGGCTGGAGCGCGAACATACTGTGCAAATAAAAAGATGTGGATGTTTTGCACCTGCCTACATTCATTCCACTTATCGACCACTTTCTGTAGATTTCATACATTGTACAGCTGCATCCGCCCCCCCACTACATTCCTCACGGCCGTTTAAACCCTTCGTCTACTTTAAAGGGAGTCCATTAGGAAGTACAGATAGAGATAGAGAACACCACATCTGAGAGCAGCAAGGTCACTTAACAGCCTGTTTCACTCACTGATGTCGTCTGTCTCTCTCTCTTCCGCCGCTTTCTGTCTCTCTGTCACTCAGTGTCAACACGCCGCTCTCTCTCCCTCACAGTCTTCCCCTTTCCTAACCTGTCTGTCTTTCTCACAACAAACTACCTGTCTGTCGATCAAGACCACCTCCCCTCTCTTTGTTCCTCCCCTCCGTCTCTTGTTGCCCCTCGGTCCATCTCTGTCAAAGTATGTGGCAGCTCAAGGTCTCTGCTTGTTGCCTCTTCGGTCGGAGGAATGTCGCCTAACAGAGAGATTGGCCTCCAAATGTGACAGGAGAGTCAAGAGGCAGATGTGCGAGCAAACACACACTGCTGCAACACGTGCACGTCCCCGCTCCAGGGCCGGTCTCGCGAAGCTGCTTAGGCAGATTCTGGGGAGGAATTCAATTTGCCGGGGAGATGAGCGCTGTGATAGAGGGGAGAGGGAGGAGAGGAGGATGAAAGGACAGGAGGAGAAGAAGATCAGGGTCGCTGCTCCGGGGCTGATTGTCCACTACGATCCCACCCTCTCTCCTCTCCTCTTCGTCTCTCCGAAGTTTCCCAGTGAGTGTAAGTGTGGTGAAAATTAGACCCTAAATGACTTGTCCTTTACAAATGAGCAAGTAACGATCATTATTCTTACATCGCGCTGCATTAAACATCCCAAAATTAATCCTGAAATTTACTGCAACAGCTGTGGTGAGATTTTCTCTGGCTCGACATGAGGTCAAGGTGCTGGCTAGAGATGTTCCTATACCATTTTTTCCTTCCAGATACCAACTCCGATATCTGAACTTGCGGTATCGGCTGATGCTAAGTACCAATCTGATACCACACACAGCACACATCGGAGATCCAAATGTCAGTTGTTAAGCTAATAGCCTGCACGTCTTTTAGCCTACATGAAATGTGTTCCCTCCCTGTCTCGTATAGTTTGGGGACGGCTGTTTCAGAAATGTATTTGCGACCTGGCAAACTGTACCTTGGCTCCAAATGCTCCATTAAGCGGCAGGGGTTGGTCATCCAGAACAATGATTCTACAATTTTGTCGGTTATCTTCGTCGCTTTTGGGCTATCGTTGTAGAATTTATCTTGTCGTTGGAATGCGGTTTCCAAAGTTTGCTGCTGTGGTTTGTCCTTTTTTTCCCCCATTGCCTTGCTGAAGTCGTTGTGCTCTTTTGTGTGATGCGTCTTCAAATGTTTTATAAGATTGCTGGTGTTGAAATTGGCAACACTAGTGCACCCCTCGAAATTAAGGCTTAACATACTGTACATATCGCCGTTTTACTTGTTGGATTTTCCACTGTGAAATATCACCAAATGGCTGACATTTTCCTTGCTCTGACTATTGTTACACTCTCCACTAGCACTATCCAAACAACCTGCAATCAGTTCTTCTTCACTGCTCTAAAACAGTAGTTGCCAGTAGTAGCAATGATACATCCAGGGCGACAGCACAATGAAAGCTACTGTTTTGGAGCGGAGAAGAAGAGTTGATTTCCAGTTAATCAAGTTGACTTTTTTCTGTGTTAATAAATTGTGGGCAGTATCTGACGCATTTACAATACTGGTATCGGTATCGGAACAACTCTAGTGCTGGCTAACCGGAAACAGCATGGGTAAAAGTTTTGTTTATTTTGTGTTGGAAGTTTGAAATTTAGAGGGTCAAAACAAAAAACCCACAGGCGGTCCAGTTTGCATTCAGATAGACAGAGGGAAGCCTGTGGTGTAAATGCATTTCAGAGCACTGACATAAGAGAGCGGGAGTGCAGGGATAAAACTAAAGTTGAGCCATGGATCTCATTCCAACAGTGCCTGCTTAATTATTGGATATGTGTGTGTATGTGCGTGTACAGTGTGGG